>NC_050470.1:22205855-22505855 GCF_013373865.1 Monomorium pharaonis | reverse complement strand
GAAATGCCGCATCGATCGCGACGTCGGTCGCCCGTGCTTGACATTCTTTGATTGAAGCCTCCCCGAGAGTCCACATAGCGCAGTGCAAGATAATGTGATACGTATCATAAATTATTCCTATTTGGAGATTTTTATCATTAACAGTTTTACTATGTTAAATGAAAAAGGGTAATTTTGATTCGTATTTTTAATTTCTTTAATAAAAAAAGTTAACTATTAAGGGATATTTCTTAGCGGCAAAAAATTTATATCAACGCTTGGATCTTGGATATTCGTGGGCAGAGAAAAGAATTCTTAAGAGCTATAAAAAAAAAAAAATAGATTCCGTTGAGGTCAACTGCTCCTGGAACGCAGTCTCGAAACGCTCTGCGCCACGCTGAACTACCGATTTAGCGGACCGGAATACAAAACGCGCGCAGAGGGGGCGGAACGTCAAAGTGATTCAGCTGCATTCGCACGGCGCGAAATCTCTCTACAAATCACGAGGGGGTGGGAAGGGAGAAGTCGCACGCTAAGAATCCACGGGACCCTCCTTACAGTTAGAACAGTACGAGCCAAAGGGGGCTTGGCTCTCATTAATCTCGGGATCTAGTCTCGTCAAAGGGGACACTGCGAGATACGCGAGGACAAAAGGGCTTCCCTCCGGCGCGGTATCGCCGCGCAATCTCGTCACACACATCCCGTACGCTCTCGCGAGGCGCGGCGATCGCGAAACATCGAGGAGCAGGCGGGAACCCGCGGCGCGAGATAGAATCTCGACGAGCGACCACACAATGCCAAACATATTAATTAATGTGCATCGCCTCGGGAGCCGTGCGCAATGACGTGAGACCGTAGGTGGTACATTTCGAAGTGTACCCTAAGGGTAGTCACGATAGCGACAGTGATAGCCTTCACGTTTATTTTTCTCCTTGTTTTTACGTCGGCTTGCAGTTTTCGATTACGGAGAGTCGCTCGCAGATTTTGTAAATATCCAATTTAAGTGTAAATCAAAATACGGATATTATTAGGAGATTCGAACGATTCGCTTGCTCTGTACGTGCACGTCGCACGTGCATGTCGAACTTGAAGCGCCCACGTTCGAAAAATGGGCTCGTCCCTTCGGACGAGTTCGCGCGCGCGCGCGGATATAATTGCGCGGACGAATATTATCTGCCCGTTTCGTCGGCGAGTAAATCGCGACTACGTCAAATGGGCCGACTAACTTCAGGGTGCGAACGCTTACGCGCATCCTCATTACGGTTTTTACTGCGGCAGTTTCTCCGAACCATTACATCGTTACACGGCCGGGAGAAAGAGAGGGCAGCTCGCGGCGCCTCGCAAAACGCGCCTCTCTCGGTCGAACGAGCGCGACCGTAAACGCGGGACAAAAATATTGATAAACCGGACGCAAGCTCGCGAGCGATCGCTACGTCGCATACTTTGCGCGCATTCAGCCTCTTCGAAGCGGTTTACGAGCGTCCGACCGATTTGGAGGGACGGCGACGCGAGGCCGATCCGCGCGCGCAAAATCCTTATCGGACGATAATTTGTCGCTTAATCAATGGCAATTAAGGAGGAGTCGGAAAAGGAAAGAGGCAGACAGAGAGGGAGAGAAGAATCTCGATATTTATTATATTTAATTCGCGCTCTGGCGAAGCGCGCGTAATTTGCCGCTAAATAAGAACAGAAGAAGCGCTAGAGTCGTTTTACGAGTGCACTTAGGCAGCATGCGGAGGCGATCTTGATTCGCTTCTCCCCCTCCCCCTTCCCCTCTGAGTCTTCCACCCTGTGTGACTTCTTCTCGCATCCCGTGTCTTTCTCCATCCCATACGAAATCATTTTCCCTAGATCCCTTTAACGAAGATGACGGTGTGCTCCTGGCCACAAAACAGGGCTCTCACTCGCGGACATTAAATTAAAGGGCCCCCCTCCCCCCTTTCCTACCTTTCTTCCTCTATCGTTTTCTCGTCGCCGCGCGACGTACCGCCGGGATCGGTTTCTTGCGTATAATATCCCGTCATTAGTCGCCAACCGAGAGATGAAACAAAGCGCGGCACCGCGGCCTTAGCGTTCGGCATATTATCGCAGCGACGTTATCTGTGCCCGGCCTCGCCACCGTCTCTCTTTTCCCGCCTTTTTTCCCCTGCTTTTCCGTCTCCTTTTCCCTCCTCCGTTTTTCTCCGTATTTCGTCGCGTGATAGCGCGACCAGGCGCATTTTACGGCACTTTAACGCCCCGATGCCGCCGCCGCCGGCGGTGTTACGTGCGCTCTCGACGCCACGGAAATCTGGAAGCACGGATGCACGGTTGTATGCACCGTGACGACGTTCCGCGACGAGGAGAGATGATTCCGTGCTTCGGCGTCTTTCACGGCACACGGCGGTCGTAGCAAACACGTTAACAAATGCAATGTTGCGACACACTCGGCCTTCGAGCCTTGATACGACGCTTTTTCAAATTCCAATATTAAATATTTCGAGGTACAACTTCATTTTTTAAAAATAAATCTCTGTCTCTCTTTCTCTCGCTTTAAAAATCGCATGATTGATTCAGTTAGTAAATCGAGTTCGCTGTCGTCCCGCCAGACTTGCAAATTCTTCGCGGCAGAATTATTTTTTCAATCACATTAGCTAACGATAATTCGCGCGCGTGTTGTAAAATTTCAATGACATTTGATCAAATAAATGCCACGTCGGCGCCGGTATAATTAATTCGATCGATTGTACTTGCGGCCTAACCGCTCGATTGATTTTTCGCGCGCCCAAATGGAGAAACTAATTACCTACGCTGCCGTTAATACGCATTGTCGTTCGCTTCATTGTTCTCCGCGTCTATTGTAGCGACGTGGCAAAACAACATCGTCGTGCGGGGCCTCGCCTTCTCGTTCATTCAAATCGGGCGCGTTGCGTTTCGTCGCATTTCGCACGTGCATAGCGCGAGAGGGAGAGACGCATGTGGGTGTTGCGTGATTTAAGCGTCTCGGCGGCGGCGGCGGCGGCACGGCCGCGGGCAAGTTTCACGATCCGGTCGCTCGCAAATCGCCCCCGCTATTGTGCAATCGTCGCGTATTACATGTACCGTAACGCGCGTTATCGGCTCGTCGATTACTCCGCCTAATGGCGGGTCACGCCAATCTCCGTCAAGCGTGTTTACCGACTTGTCGATTTACTACACCGATTCTGCAACTTGGGACGAAGCGAAGGGAAAATCCGCGAGGCCTCGCGTCGAGATATACTATATATCACGCCGAGGTATCGCAACATTTCCAAGAAATCCCACGTGAGCGGTAAAGAGAACACCGGATATCCGGAAAATATTATACTTTTAATCGCCGTTATGACGTATTTATATTTATTACGATACCTATAAAATGTTCTTATTAATATTATTCAGTCATATTAATTTCCATATATCTGCAATGACTATGAAATATATATATCTGAATATCTTACGAGGAGCACACATACTTCGGTATTACTTATTCTAATTCTAGTTGAGTAATAATTCAATTACACTTTTGGGGAAAATCGAGCCCGCGACATTCAGGATGATTTCGATATATCTATTGCCGCGCGGGATTCTGGGTCAGAAGTTCACGAAGTGCCTGGACCCGGATAATTCTATTCGCCGCGGAATCCCGGCGCGCGCGCCGGATATTTTTGTCAGGGGAGTATCGTATACGTAGCGCGTTTGCGGCGCGCGGAGAGAATGGAGAAAGAGGACCCATTTAATCGCGATACTCCGGATACGGCCGGGAAAAACGCGGCCGCTGCCCTCGCCGGGGTGACGCGCGAAACATTTTGGAATGAATAGAATGAAACGGCAACGGCCAATGGTGGTAACTAACTGCGCGGCTAAGCGTGCGTGAAATTATAAGCTATTGCAAACGCGCCCGTAACTCGCGGAACACAGCCGTTTATATCGCCGCTAATTATCGATTATGAATTCCGACTCGCGATTACTCGTCGATTCCGTGCGATTAACGTGAGCGTGAAGCGAAATCGTGATAAACAAGTTCATTTATTTGCTTATCCCTAATATCCGTTCTTTATCGTTGCGATTAGACCCTTTTTTTTTTTTTTTTTTTTCAATCGATAGAAACGTTTATTTATGGGATTGTTGTGCACTGGAAGTGTGTCGGACGTGCATGATTTTAGCAAATTGGACGCGGATGAAATTGTAGATACGATCATCCGATTGAATCAGGATGGACTTCACCGATAAGTAGCGGCCTACGTCAACTGAATATCACGAGAATCGAACCTTTCGCGATTTCCGCGCACGATTCTCGGCGCGGATCCTCTTTGCGACTCGTGGGCGAGATACGTAGTCGATGAGTAAAGGCAAGCATTAAATCGCGCTACATTACGAACAATGCAAGTGTGCCCACACGATCTGAAATCCTCTCGTCCGTCGCCCGCCCCGAGAATTCCTCACGGTGCGCACCAACCCACCATGCCGTGGCCCGCATTCTCGACGCCACCACCCGCGGTCTCTAGTCTTCGTAAATATCATCGCGCGCGCGCGCGCGCGCGCTCACCATTGTTGCTGCCCTAACACCAGTGATTTGGCGCAATTAAGGTGCGAGATCCGTTCCACCGTCACGATGACATACGATCTCGATTAAATTCAATCCTGCGAGAGTGCAGCCTAACGCACCGTCCGCGTACTCTTGTCTCTTGTCGGGCCTGCTTCCGACGGGGTCTGCCGATCGCTAATTTATGCTCTGGTTCGACGCCGAGATCGGCTAATTGTTTTTTCTATAGCGCTTCCCCGAAGGGCCGTACGTCTTGTTGCGTGACGACTCGCGATCACGTAGATCACTCGGCGGCTCACGCCCTGCGATCGGCCGATCTATCCGACGCGTAAAAAAGAAAAAAAAAAACCATTCGGCCGGACAATTTGCGTGCCGCTCCCGGGGGACGAGGACGGATCCCCTCGCACCTGGTATTCCGGTTCCCCGTTCGCGCAGGCGAACGGCTGCCGAGATCGCCGCGATCGGAGAGATGTCGCGATCGGACGATTCGCGTGGGCGGCGAGTCCTCGAGTGAGGGGCTTCTTGCGGTGTCATTAAGATACGGTTAATTTACGGCGGTCGTAACACGAATGTAGAACATTGTTAAGATTATCAGCGGCTAAATTGTCGCTCCTTCGAACCTCGGACGTCTCATTACACCGCGCACGCCAATAAATTAGAACCGAGCCGCTCTCGCGGCCTTCTTTTTTTTTGCTCCCTCACCTTAATTGCTCGATATCGTAGGTTTTTTTTTTTAATCAATAAATCTATTTTTTAATATATATAAAGCAACAAAGTCAAACGATTTCGCAGTGTTCATTAAGACATCTCTGTAAATTTTTTCAAAAATTATTATCTTTACGTAAGCAGAGGGAGAGGATATTTCGAAAGCGCGATTGCATGACCATCAATGATTACTCACATTCCCCCCCTCGCGTCATCCTTGGTGTTCAGAGTTCTCCCTTCTCCACCTTCCGTTCGATCTCGGTTGGCATCCTGCGGAAAACCCGCGGCGCGAATTTCATATAGGCGATAAAATATATCGCTCGAACATCGAGCTTAATTAATCATTGTTAATTACGAACCCGAGGATCGGTCCGGCGAACGAGGGCGATTAATGAGTAATTGATTTCAATCACGCCATTCGCCGATCGGGAAAAGAGCTACATCGCGATCATCGAAGGTGACCGATCATAAATTCTCTTTTCCACTGGACTCGCTCATGTTTAAAATCGACGTATTCGATCGTTCGCGAGTGTAACAAGACTAGGAACTCGTACAGATCAGACATATGCAGAATAAATTAATCCTTCTGCGTTTGTCAATTTCTGTTATAAATTTTTAGCAAAATATAAAACGACAATCCTAGAAAGAAAATTAAACCTTGAATATTCGGTTGAATACAATTTTAGAATTTTATTTATATCATTTATTTTGTATTACATTATATTTTACACGACTCTTTTAGAAGAGGACAAGATACGTTGTCCACTTTATGGAATTTCTGAAATATATTTATGAAAACATCTAAAGAAAATACTCATTATTTTTAGGATTGAGTTAACTCATTTCAGTTTTGTCGCTACTTGATTGCACTCTGACAAGCGTGTAATTAATAAGCCTTAATTTCTTGATCAAATCGAGCCTTACTGATATCTCGCGTCTGCCGCGGTATCGACGGTGCCACCTGCGATTAGGCGTATCCGGTATGCCTCTTGTGCACCTACGTCAGAACCTCCTCCTGTCAGATAGACTAATCTGCGATTAACGATCGTTCGGCTAATCTGACTAATTTAAATTTGAAAGAAGCCAAAATGTATATAAATGCGTTGCGTTGCACGCCTGATTTCTTGCAAAATTGCCCCTAATTTCATTTTAAAATTTACGTGGACGAATTCGATTAATCTTCAGCGATTACGACTTTTGATTATATATGAATTTTTATATATAACGATGGTATTTCAGGGAAACTTTCTACAACGGAGTTTGAATTGCATTTGCTTCGAAGTAATTGCGAAGTAATCTGTCATTTAGAAAATGTAATTAAATTACAGTGCGCTTTTCAGTTTCAGTAAATCTAGTTTCTCTTTGTATGATATATGTGGAAAAAATATAAAAAATATTTTAAGATAATAATATATATCTTTGTTAAAGATTTTCTTTATTTAGAAAGGAGCTACTTTTGTGAACGACAAATTTACTTCAAAATATGAATGCAATTTTAAAGATGTAATTATAGCGCATTTAAATCAGGCCAATTACTTATGATGAAAAATCTCAATTGAATCGCGCAGAAATACGCAGTAGTAGAGCGTGCAGCGTAACGTCGGGCCACATTCTTGTCAGAATAATAATAATCGCAATTCTTACGCCTGAATCGATCGTAGTCACTGGGCTCCGCAACAAAATGGACAGGTCTTTAATTAATTAACGCCGGGTTTCACCTTAAGACGTTGAGTTCAAACGAGGATGCGTTGATCGACGGTCGATTTTGCCGATCGATAAGGGAGCGTCGCGGATGTCGCGGAAAATGCTGAGTTGTGATTATATTGTTTGGAGCTGAATAGAGCCGTCCACGCACAGACACGCAACACCATTGTAGGCACTCGGAGGTTCCGCGATCTCGTCCCTCTCTCTTTCTCTTTCCCTTTCTTTCCTCCCCCCCCCCCCTCTCTCTCTCTCTCTCTCTCTCTCTCTCTCTATGCGTGTGTTGGGTTTACACTTTATATAAATACAAGACCGGTAACCCGATGGTTACCGGTTTCACGTACCGGAAGGTGCTCTCTTCGAGGTAGCTCTTCCTTCAGCTGCGGCTCGATTAAAAATTATGTCATTGAATTACGACGAACCGCGCATTAACTATATAAAACGGATATTCTACGTGTGGCGATGTGTGATTATTTACAGTTAGCCTCGCTAAGAGATGGTGGTTTCACGGCGACGACCTCGGCTGTTAAAAGAAGCATACACATTCGGCCGGGATTCGCAGCCTCTCGCGTCTGTCATAATTACGATTTATTTTAAAATCAATTAAATAGCGGTGTGGCAAAAAAATTACCGGTTGTCACCGGCACGTTCACGTCACGTTAATCTCCTTACTAAGCTCGAGTATAACGCATCTCACTTGCACGTCTACCTCGTTACAATCGAAGAAGAGCGATCAAGAGCCGATCGATAAAGAGCGGAACGATCGATCGGAACGTCCGTCGATTGAAGTGACGTTCTTGACAACTCTCCGAAATTATATAGCGCGTGCGCGAGTGTATGAAGAGCTCAAAAAGGACCTTTGTTTCGCATCGCTTCAATATCTGAAGCTGATCATGCAAGGATTCACAAGCAATACCGTTATACATTTGCTCAAATTCAATCTTTCTCTGTGGGAAAATAAAATGTCTTGTTTTTAGATTAGGTAACTTCTCGTGTCTCAAAACATACTCGAAATTATAGACAGATTTACTATTGAATATAGTAATAATACGTTTAAACGACGTAATAATATATCATTGAAACAAAATTTTTGAATGCGAATATATATCACATTTTAAATGCAATTTGTAGAAACAATTTATAGAAAGAGATATAAGCAACTGCAAAATTTAATGCAATTACGTTGTGCAGGAGGCAACTCTTTTATTTGTTGACTGCACATTTTAGAGATAGCGACGGAGGATATTTTAAGCGAACTCATCTTTATTTATACGCCCAGAGATCCTCTCTGACAAAGTATCCAGAGAGATATCGAAACGTTCTGCCATAATATCGTCTCGCCGTACGTATACAGTTACTCATAATGCGTATAGATTATCGCGATGGAATTAATCGAAGACACTAATACGAGCGATCGACGGACGAAGGGGATAATTAAAATTCGTGGCGCGATTCCGACGAAAAACAGAGCGGTTAATGTTATCAACGTCGATATCGGCCGCGCAGGACCCTGCTAATTAGCGATGCAAATGCGAGTTACAGCGTTGCAACAGGCGATAGGACCGGTGTGGATACAACCAGCCTGCTCTTAAGATACCACAAAAACCGTATCCGTATAGCGTGTCTATTAAACGCACGTCGCAGGTGTAACGTCAAAGCTCTTCCGCTAACCCGCTGTATTTACGACTCGTCATGCTTTCGCATTCTACTTTCGCAGGTTTGCATTCTACTTGCATTTCGATTATCTTCTTATCTCAAGATTAATTAAAGCAGAGTTAATTAAAAGATCGTAGATAAATAATTATCGATACCGCTGGAAGATCTTACTTAACAAAATAGAACGTTTTTAGAACTAATACTTTCTTTAATACAAATAGTAAAAATAGTTTAATTGGAAAAATAAGATTTGAAACAATATAATTAAAATGTTATCTTTATAATGCTTGCATTACGATTTTATTATTTTAAGTTATAAACTTTTGTAATTTTGTAAGTAAGTCATAAATAACTCGTGAAAAATTTTATAATAATATATCGCACCTCCAATGTGTTGAAATTGGTACAGTAATTGCAAACAAAGGAAAACAAGAATTCTTCAAATTACACAAATGACTCAATGGAAAAGTAATACTACCGCTTTCTAGCCTGCAGCAATAACATTATGTCCAGCGTTTCCAGTCGAAATATCAATCACTGGAAACGTTCACGACACCGCAAACTCAAAACTTGTGGCTTTGCTAGTTACGACTTTTTCCAGCAAAGGTGTGACATGATGGACGAGAAGCGAATTTCACAATGGATAATTATACGACATAAAAGCGGGCAATATAAACTCGCTTTCGTGCAAACCAACGACGGCTGGCCGGCCCAACTGAAACCCAGAGTATTCCATTTTCGCGGTCACATCGCCGTCTTTGGTTCTCTCGCTCTCAGATTCTCATACAGATCGAAAAGCGGGACCAATTTACCTGCCGCGCCTACGACTTCCGGTCGGATTCGCAACCGACGCCCGAGCGGTAAGAGGTGCTCGTAAATTACGTCGGGCTTACGCGTCCGATATTTTCCTCGCGCGACTATCGTACCACCGAGAGATCATTATCGGTAAACACACTATTAGCACCGCCGTTGCTCGGGTCCCGGACAGGCCGGTCGGGGGGTAAAAGAGCCGTGTACCAATCTAGACTCATAAAACTGGCCGAGTGTCCGGTAATAATGTGCGAACGCGCTATCCATCAGCCGGGACAAAACAGTTAAGCGGCTATACGGCGTTGCTCTAGAACGGTCGCGGTAATGAACGCCGGACGGCCGAGGCGAAAATGCCGGCGAAAAGAAATCCGGTAGAACACGCGCTAAATCTCCCGTTACGCATCAGAGAGGAGTGATGATGGTCGCGTTTACAATTTAAATTGATCGGCCGCCACTGCCATTCTTATTATAATCTTAATTAGACTTGCTATTTTCGATCTTTCTTTTTCACTGTACGTGCTATACTCGAGAATAATACTATTCTTGAGAATTATAATTCCAAATAAACGTCAAATCTTGATAAATGAAGATTTATTTTTGCTGGAAGTGCATGAAATTAATTTCTGTATTTATTCGCGATAATTGACATATTTGTAACATTGAAAGTTGATCGCTTTCAATTTTTCAAGAGAGAATTTTGAGAAATTGTCCAGCATCTTTAAGTTAAGAGGACGGAAGTATCATGGTTGAAATTGCGTGATTAGATACGCGTACGTCCATCACATAATGGCAATGCCATCTCGCACAATGTAAGACAGTCGATTAGAAGAGTGCTGGTAGATGATACAGCATACACTTGCCCGCTAGTTAAGTACAGGAGCTGTATTGCGATCGATCGTTAATAACACTTCGGATTATAATCGAATGCCAGGATCGCCACCTGCTGCTCCCATATCGTCGACGTAGCCTAATTCGAGTACCCGGTAGTTATCAACGGTGCGGATCGCTCGAATTAAAATCTCTCTCGTGTGGTCCGGACATATTAGCCGTGAGGATGGCGGCGCAATTAAATTCCTCGTGCGTTGACACGAACTAGAGCAATGATCTTGAGTAATAATTCGTTCCTCACAGTTTCTTATTGTACTCTCAGTTTCTTCTCAGATTTCTCTTTTCGCGAGCAAACATGTAACATTCTGATGTGAATGACCGCTCGTTCAAAAATAGAGGCTGTCAAGTTAATTAATAATTACATCACGTAATTGTAATTGATATTTCATGTTATAATTAATCTTTCAGTATTACATTTATAAATCTCAAAGACTTAATTTGTAAAGAGTTTAGCTTGTAGCATGAAAATACATTTCTATGTCAGCAGAGTTTCAATAAAATATTCTTTTAATATAATTTGAAAAGAACCACTTTTCAAATCTTGAAAAAAATTTATAGAAATAAATATTAAAATAAACATTTTTTTATAAAAAAAAATGTAGTGATTAGCTTCTGCTTTTAATCTTAAGTAAAAGTGAAAATAACCTAACTTAAATAATCAAAATATAAAGCGAGAAGGTCTGTCCATGTCATAAAAAGACTGTATTATTTCCGTCTTCTGGGATAAAATCATATGCAGTAATTGACTTCTTCCCTTTTTTTTTTTGCTAATAGCGCTAAGTGCTCGGCGGGCACTACGCGCAGACACACTTCTTGCACATACCGATGTAAGTTACGATATAAGTTGAGTCAGAGATGTCCGCGGGCGTAGGCCTCTGAGGGTTAGCTCCTAATCTAACCGCGGAGAGTCGACGGTGCCGCTGGTGGTGGCATAAATCTACCTTAATGATATCACCGCGTTAATGCCGGGGTGACGCTATCTCGGCGCACGTGAGAACCGACTGACACCTCGGCATCCGGAGTTTCACGAGCAATCGCGCGCAAAGAGGAGATGGTATCGCTGAGATTTTCTCTCCGGATCCTCTTCCTGCTGGCCGTCCCGGCACGTCATTTAAGGTGGAACCACGCGGCGACGAGCGGCGTGAAACGCGCTGTTCGGGCCATCGTGATGGTTACGCCTGCCAACGACCGCGAGTAACTTCTATTCCCCGTGCTATCCTCGTTATTACTTGACGAATTGGGAAGATTATAAAAAAGAGAAAAAGAACCGCTACCCTGACTTATTACCCGAATTTTCTCGCGCGACATTAAAATAATACGCTCTCAGTCGTTTACGCAATTTTATGAAGATACATTATAACCATAATGTTTTATTCTGTCAATTAGTAATAAAGGAAATATTTAGAAAAATGTATTCATTGCATGTGGCAGCTAATATCGCGTGAGGAACGACGACAAACTCGCAAACAACCAGCCATTTTTAGATGGTATTTTAGATAGTATTTTTTAATATTTTTGCATGGAAATTTTACTGCATATGGACCACCAGAGAGAGAGAGAGAGTTTCGCTTTTGAATGGAAGAACGGCAAACGGCAACGGTTCTCCGGCTACAGGAGAATCTTAGGATAAAAAGAGTCACCGTTAGAATCGCATTAGTATCGCTTGATAGATCCCCGGTATTAGCGTCGCGTCGACCTTCGGGGGATAGTCCTGTCGGAGAATAGGGAGCAGTTATATCGCGGTATTGTGATCAGCGAACCTGCAGGACAACCGTCTGAACGGTACCGGGAATCGGCAGATGTCTTTCTCCTTCGTTCCGCGTCTCCGTTGCTTCTTTCTCGCTCGAGACCAGTAAATGCCGCTAATCACTACTTGATCCTTTCTAACCTGCTTTGAACCCGTCGCGACAAGAGTTATAGGCAATCACTTTTATTTGAGTTACCTCCACAACAGAACCTCGAGCCACATTCGCACCTGAAAATCTTATGAGTGTACCAGAGAATTTGTGATTTTACTTTTCGAAGAACACGCAGCAGAGGAACGGGTCGTTGTCCCTTGACATCATTCAAATCTAGAAATAATTAGTTTTCCAAAATTCCAGAAATTTATAGTATCGATTGAGAAGGAAATAATTATGAATTGAAATAAAAACAGAGGTAATTGATGATACAACAGTATATAATTCAATGTAAAGGAAACACAAAATTTGTAAAAAGTCGAAGACTACAAACAAGACTCGCTGTCGACGTACATTTCGACCGTTGTAATTTATCGCAAAAAATAAAACAAAATCTAAATCCGTGAGAGTTATCTCCGCGTCACTGTGATTGATAACCACCGCGTCGAACAATTAATCCTTTGCAGTCTCGATTAAAAGATGATAAAAATTTGCTTCCTGTTACGAGTCAAACCGAATTTTACAAAATAATGTACAAAATAATAGAAAGTGTAATACATTTCTCTCTTGATGTACCCGAATAAAAGTTTTTTAATGATATAAAAATTTCAAAATGTCAATTTTACGTGGACGACGTACGACTGCGAAGGATTAAGATTCGCAGTATCCTTTCGCAGATGTATCACGGTTGATCGCGATTTCGGTCGTCAATCATCTCCTTGTCACTGCTACTCGATCGGCTCCGCGTCTGACTTCGATCCCGACTACGGCTGTGGTGTCTGGACGGCGTCTGGTTAGTGCCCTTATTATACAAATAAGTCATGTCCTTTCGGAGATTCTCCACCGGGGAGTTCCTCAAGGTGTCCTCCGTGCGTTTCCTGAACGTGCACTTGTTGCATCTGGCCGCGAGAGACCTCGTTCTAGGCGGCGCGGCCGGAGGACTTCCTCCTCTGCTTCTTGTGCTTCTGCTTCTCCTCCTCCTCCTCCTGCCCCTGCCTCTGCCCCTGCCTCTGCCTCTGCCTCTGCCCCGGGCCCTGCCTCGCCTCCTGCGGCCTCGGCGACTTGGTCTTCGCCTTCGCGATACTCCACGGCCACGTCGTCGCCTCCTTCGTCTCCTTCGCCTCCTGCCTTGCTCCAAGGGCGCCACGGTATGCGCTTTGTACATCATTTCAGGATCCGTATTCAGGCTGTAATAACCACGGTCCCTCTTCAAGATACCGTAGTCCAGGCCGCGTTTCAAGGCTGCGAATATCTGCGAAATAAAACAAACATTTTTTTACATAACTAATATACATAACGACATGCTTTTTTGTGCAAGAAAATGAATAATATCTATAAAGTATGTTTGTATGTTAATTATTAATTATTAATTATTATTACCTGCTTTTGTATGTTGGCATCCGACCCCGTGTATTGAGATTTGATGTAGTTCATAATTTCTTTCGACGTGGAACCACGAATTTCCCGCAGATTGCGAATAGCGGAGGCCACTAGGGCCGACATCTTTGGCTTCGTCATACTTCACCCTTTCTCGTCTCTTCCGTCCTTTCAAGATATTCCAAGATGGATAATGCCGTTATGTGCCGTCTCATGAGCAGTTCTCGTCAGGATTTTAGTAGCCACATCCGAGGAGCTCGAGGAGGTCGCGGGTCGCAAGAAGATCGTCGCCGATGCTAATCTCAGCGATCCGCTTATCATCTGGCGCAATCCGTGATAATCTGGAAGATTCTGTATTGGTGGCGGTGACTCCTTTGCGGCGACTTCTTGAAATGTACGACGACGCTAAGATAACTTAAGACTCGGTGAACCCGTACACTTGGAGACGGCACATTTAAGCCGGCGCGCTTAAATAATCACTTAAGAAGATTTAATAACCGATAAAAATCGGTTTTATCAAGATGCCAAATATGATTTTGGGAAGAGAGGATGGAATGTGTTGCTCGTCGATAGCCTGTCCGGAGATAACTGAGTTGTTGTTATTGATGCGTTATTTTGTTCGGCGCGCGTTGCTAGGAAGACGCCACGGAATCTAGATTCGGATCGCTCAAAAAGTGAAGATCTCCAAATGACGCCGTAATTTTATTCAAATCACAATCGATTATGACGTTGTGGAAATAATTTCAACCATAAATTACATGTTTAGGGAGATTAATATTAGCATAAGAAAAGTGGATATTAGTATTCAGACGTATTAAAAGGCATATATTTCTTATTTTTACTTCTCTTCTCAAATTTCTTTAATTTCATCGACACGAAATTACGATAATATACCAATTCTCACGTTAAATAATCCAGTTATGTTAATGATAACAAGATGTATTATTAAAGCGCATTGAAAGAATTCAAAATAAATTCAATCAATAATTTAGAAAAAAAACGTAATAACAAGAGATAAGAAGTTTCGTACGATAAGTTATGCAACTTGTCGATGTTGATCATTGAATAGCCTCGTTTCTTGCTGTTCATCGCTCATTTCATATTCCTCGGGCGCGCGGTATCCTTTTTTACATTTCCCGTATAATTAGCTCCGTCGCCGTGCGTGCATCGGCGATGCAGGTAAGTACCACCGGCCGAGTAAATATCGCGTGTCACGTAACCGGGATCCCACCACTCCTATTCAAAGCGCCTTAATTAATACGCTCGTTTTAACACTCGTAACATCCCGGCACGCATAATTAAGAAAAATAAGCGACTCGATCAATTATCGGCGATGTGTGTCCTACCGCGATGATCCGCACGCGACTCTCCGATCGACGCCGGCCGTTTATTTGTAATCCCCACTTTCGCGAGCATCTATCATCGCGGATGAACGTAACGTAAGATAACATTAATAACAACAAAACGGTCGCTCAAGATAAGGAGGAGCGCGGAATCGCGTGGCTCGCTCGCTGAATGCAAGCGCGCCTTGGGCTGCAGCACCCCCTTGGAATCGCGCGATTGGAGCGCAACGTTGCGACTATGCATAAATCTAATGGAGGTTCGGGGTCATCACCGTCGGGCTTCACCCCGGGTTTTGTATGTTGAAATTGCGCTACCGCGTGCGCCGGTAGCTTGCGGTAATGCGATGACGCGCGCGCGCGCGCGCGAAGGGTTTCTCGTCTCGCGCGACTCGTCTCATTATCCGTCCTTAACGGTGCACGCCGTCGTCGGCGGAAAAAAAGCCGCGATCCCGAGTCGCCGCGCGCGCGGAACGCGTGTATCGCCTGAGCGCGAGAGAGAGAGAGACAGAGATAGGACTCGCCATCTCGTCCGGTAATTGGACAGTCGTGGGGATAGCCGCGGTTTACAGGAATAACGCGGCAATTTAGCCAGCCGCTTAAGTCGCTGCGCGCTCGCTCGCGCCGACGATTTCGCCCGACGGTAATCAGCACCAGGTGTCGCGAAATGCCGCCGCCTTTCTTCGAATGCGCACCTGCTTGTAAATGCCCACGTCTATAGCCCAATAATTATTTATCAACGTCGCATTGAGAGCGGGAGGGCACGACAAGTCGGCGGCATCCGGCGGCCCCTCCGGCATTCGTTCGGGTGTTTTATTATTCATCGATCGCACGACGACGACACGGCACGCTTAGATGTCCTCGCTCCTATCCGCAGTATTTCTTCACCGCGACACGGCGCGACGCGCGCGTTAGAACGATCGTGAGTGTGCCGCGTGTATTTCCGTAATTAAATTCAATCGACGTGCCGAGCGCGTAAATCCACGATATATCATTCGCGACGGCAAAGGCGGTGGCTCTCCGCTCCGTCGCCAATTGCGTTTTGTTACCCACGTCGTAAGATTGAATTTGCATCCGAGTTGCCTTTCGAGAGGCGAAACTTTGTTCCGTGATTACGTCAGTTCCAATTCTCGATCCCAGTGTAGCCAGCAACTCGGATCTCTCGGCGCGTTGTATCGTCGCGGGGTATTGCTTCTCGCCGACTTCTCGCGTCGTGAAGCGGAACCCCGGCAAAACCCCGATCCTCGAGGAACTCGAGGAACGTGACTTCGTAACGTCGACTCGAGGGACCCCGCGCGCGCGCGCGCGCGCGCTCCGTGCCCCAAGACTTGGTTGTCCGGCCCGTCGAGAGGCCGTCGTCGGGACTCCGACCGGGCGACAGGACCCTAACAAATGTCGCGCGTCGTCGGATAATTGCGAGCGGAATTCGCCGCTCCCACGACGGAACGTGCTGTTCCTAACGCCGCCGCGCCGCGGGAGAACGAGACGAGCGACGCGGTCCTCGCCGGCTCCTGACGCCGACGGTTCACGCTTTACCACGTTATCATCGTTACGTACGTACGTATGTATACGTGTGTGTGGGTGAGAGCCATCACCTCTCCCTCGCCGCGGGACGTCCGGCCGGACAGAATGTGGCGGACCGAGCGTGACGATTACCCACCGAGGGCATTTTTACACCTACGCTCGAGTCTTTCCAGGAATCCATCGATCCCGATCCTTCACACCTCGCGGCGTCTAATCACCGTGACTTCGCCAGCCGTACTTTTCTCTCCTAAGACAATGCCGGGGCTTCCCGGAGCGCGTACGCGCGCGTCCGCGATTTTATTCGACGTGGTCTACTTCTTGTTGCTCGGGAAGTCGTTAGGGCGTTGCGAGAGGAACGCGGCACCGCTCGCAAGAAGAGCAGGCTGGTTCTGCCGATCGCAGACCTTTTACGATCGCAACGGTCTATTACGAGACTCCGAATTCTCACCGAACTATAAAGTGCCCGATTTTAGTCCATCATAATTCTGGTCTTATTTATATTTATCGACTTCACATCAAAGAGTTAATAGTAAGATTCTAATAAGATAATTCATAAATTAGTTTCTCAATCGCTCGCAATTTATAATTCGAAAAATATTAAGGTTTGTCGTTAATTTGAAAGAAAAAAGAATAACTTTGAAAAGCCTTAAAATTTTTAATAACTTTAAACTAATATTGTGCGTATGCGTGCGTAGGCCAAAATGTCCACGTTGACATTTCAATTAAGGAAAAGTCGAGGCTGACTTTTTATCCTTTATCTGTCGTTAAAGTTGAAAGACACTTTTAATACATCCTGTGTAGAAATTCCATTAATTTTTTTTTAAGCTTAACCATAGGGTTAATTGCTACCTGTAGAGATCAAAAGACCTAAGGCTGCGACAACAATCTTAGAGGTTTCGCGGTTCGAGGACACGGCTCGATTGCGCTTCGAAATATACCCGGAGGACGCTTATTAAATAACAGCAGAGTCCGTATGTGGAAAGACACAACCCTCGCGACACCGGAGTCGTACGGTCGACCAATCGACGTGTCGATCGGCATATTGTGTACCGTACACCGCGATGATTGCGATTGGCCGTTCGGGCACCTTTCTGCCTTCCGCAACCGACAGTCGCGCATAAGTCGAACGTGTTATTCGCTTTGCATACTTGACCGGCGGCGCCCGACGCGGTTCATTATCCATCGTAAACGCGTTTTTTTCCCCACCGCGAATCGCCATTTTGGATTAATTATCGGCCGCGCTGGGTGCGCGTCACATTAGCGTTTTCCCCCGTGGCGCAATATACAAATTATTTGATCGACCAATCATCGAGTGCTTGCTCGCGACGTACGGTAGTACAATCTCGCGCATGAATATTACGAGCGTAATAAATAATTGGTGTTTCTCGGAACGGAGAGATCGAGACGCGTTGACAATTTTATTATCATAATTTGTCCCGCTCGCGAGCATCTATCAGCGCGACGGTGTGGCAATCAGGTTTTAATTATTATCGCGCGGAGATTTAATCTTTCCGCTCGTGCAGCTTTACGCTTTAGAAAGTGTTATCCGCAGATACTCATTAGCGACATAATTTTTCGTACTTGTCGGATGTGACCTATTTTTTGTAGTAATATAATTCAATGAAAGCATTGTTTTTTCTTCCACAGAACAAGATCTTAACTCGATTATCATAAGTGTTTGACTAGTTTTTTATGTTGTGCATTTTATGCATCCTGGGTGGTGGTGTTATCCTAAATATCGTAGCAAGAATTATAATGTTTATAATTGTCGTGAAAGCTCGAGTCTCGTTTCTTTTAGTCTTTCACGCAGAGAGAAAGATTTCTTTAGATTTAATAAAATTTATTAGGAACAAAGAAATAAATGCTTTGGAATAGTCGAACGAAACGGTTTATTAAATTTAAAGAAAATCTTTCTCTCTGTGCATAAATAATTTTGATGTAATGAATCTGATTTGTCTTTCATCATCGGAATCCCTTGATGCTCCGGCGTGCTGAGTTGGATGCATCGCATTGCACGCGAAGAAACGGCAGGTCAGTCGAAATGATCTCTCTCTTCCTTTCCTTCTTTTTTTTTTCTCTTCCGTCCACTCGCTCATTCTCGCGTGCCGGATTTTCGGTTTGCGATGGGTTCATGGCAGAAGGGTGAATTAACGGGCCAATAAGAACAGGCGCAGTTAATAAACCGGACATATTAAACGATTATATTAACGCAACCGTCGCTGGAGATTAATGCACTCACGGCTCTCGAACGTCTTACTCCTCGCGAGCGCACACCGAAGAAAGGTAGAAGCCGACAAGAAATATGATCTACACGGTGTGGGCACCATTGCACCGCGGTAGCTTTAAGATAATTACGACCGTATGATTTTTGCGTATCGAAAGGCTATAGTTCGAGCGACAAGCCGGTCGACTCGAAAGCAACGCGTAACACATAATAAATATAGTACGAATTTTTTTTCACGTCGCTTTAATCAGGGCGAAACGCATCGCAGAGAGACAGCTGTGATAAATGTTGTAACTATGAAATTGTCCGAGAGATTGTCATAGCAGAGGACTACCGTACTAAATGTAGATTAATTGAAAAGAATTGTTCGCTGATGTGAACTATTTGCAATAATTATTGGCAAGCTTTAAAAAATCTATTTAAATTTCTATTGCTTATTATATTATGTATATGTGTAACATTTTTAATTGCAGTATTTTCTCTTGAATGTAATTTTTATTGCGTCAAATTTGTTTGTTCGAGCATTGATTTTTTCCGCGAGTATAATTTATATTATCCTATAAAAAAATTACTTGCAATTAGCATAGTTGACCGATTAATTTTTGCGATAAAAGATATTAAAAGCGATTGAAAAATGTTCGTTCACGTTGGGAATTTAGTAAGAAATCGAGTGTGCACGAGAGGAAAAAGGAATGGGAAGGCGGAGGCTGCGAGAACATTTGATTACACGAGAGCAGGTGGACTAGAAGAGGCGAGAACACGAAACTACTCGACTGCGGTAGCGACGTAGGTTTTCTTGGCCCACCCGCACCTACCACTCGTCTCGATGTCACGTGTTTATAAATAGTGCATCAACGTAATGCCCGGCGGCTGTAACTACGGCGAAAGATTTACGAACACCGTGCTTCGAGTAGCGGATAGGCAACGTTCCCGAGCGAGAAAGGGAGAAAGAGAGACGAGAGACGTTCTCTGAACGCGGAAAGGAATTCAGCGAGATGTAATAACGAGGTTGAGCGACTCGCGCCTGGTTAGGCGTTACCGATTCCTGAAATGTTCCGTCTGGCCAGAGATCGTCGGAAATATTATCTCGAGCTGTCACGTTCACACATTATTACGTGTAGGAAACATGATAGAGGATTTCGTTACGTGTTAACGCGTTCAATTTTGTCAGAGTTGCCTTACAATTTCTTTATTTTATTCTCTATTGATTTAATTTTGCGTGTATTTATAAAAATTATTTTTAGCGAAAGTTAAAATTAACGGAGCATCTAGCAGTTTGTTTAACTTTAATATTTATAATCGACTGCAGTCAAAAACAACGGCAGTTTAACTCGTTGATGAATTTCGATTTAAAATATGTTGAAATTTACACAACGCAAAGCGATGATTTAAAAATGCGATGCATCCAAGTAGGTAGCTATATTACACTCGCGTATATTCCAACCGCATTACCGTAAAAGTGGCTTAACCGGACCCGACACGAAGACGACATTGGAATCCTGAAAGCCCGAAAAGTCGTAAAGGTATCTTCGACAATGTAACGACATATTTCACGGATCATGACTTTCTCGGATGCGTGCTAGCTATTTCGGCTATTTGCGACGCTCGCTTGTGTCGGACGTGCTCCCTCGTGTCTAACATCCCGCGCTATTCTGCAATGCGAGCAAAGCGTTCGTGATCTCAGTCGAAATCTACGTTCGTAGTCTAGTCATCATCGTCGGAATTCGTTGCTCGACGGCGCCGATCGTCTCCAATTAGTCGCGCGCTTACAAATCGCCCGCGGTCTGAAGATAATTAATAATACGGAAAAACATCGTTGTCGTTGCCGACAATGCAGAACGGATTGTCCAACGTACCAACGATAGCGATCTAAATTTAGTGTATTTGCATGCAGCCCTCGGTGACGTAGGAAATTGAATAGACTATCGAACGTCAAAAATATCGACATAATTTTAAGGCATATTAGTTAAGCTCCTTAAAGTTGTTCATGTGTACGACGAGTTGGATAAGACTATTCTAGAAAAAATATCAACAGCTGCTAATAATATATAATTAATTTTAAAGGAAAAGATAGCAATCTTTAAAATAACAGAGTTGTTAATTTATTTTTTTTACTCATTAGAATTTAGATAGAATTAGATAAATTATTTTTTTAATATGAAGAGCAAAGAATTATCTTAGGATACGTAACAATTGATTTTATAAAATATCAAAGTGTACAAAAATATTTCTATTTTGGGTATATACATTTATGATATCTAATATTCCTATACATGCGTTATCGCATTTGTCATATTTGAGATGATTCGGTGGGATGTAAACAGGCACGTAAATTTGACATGTGGCAAATGCAAAAGATCTGTATCGTGCAGACGAAACAATCGAACTAGACACTCCGAGCTTAAAGAGACGATGCATCGGAGCTGAGAAATGTGGCACGAAGCGCACGTTAACGTACGCGATTCCTTCTTGGCGGATTATACACGCAGACATTTGTTACATTAATGGAATCTCTGCGATACAATGCACGAGGAAATAATGGAACTCGGTAAGTTAGAACAGGATCCCATTCCGAGCGAACGCAACACACATGTCATTGAACATTGATTTAATCTCTGTGATTAGTTAAAAATTAATATTGTCAAAATTTATGTGAAATGTGCAAGATTTTATACATATAATTAAAAGTCAAATTTTCATTTTCCAGTTTATTTGATAGTATAAACAGATCTGAATCGAATCAGATTAAAAATAAGATAGAAAAGATGAAAAACGATAAGTGATTCTGCATAATATTCAATGCAAATGTAATTTTGTTTTTCTATAAAATTATTTTCCATCTCGGAGATGGAACTTATGAACGTTTCAACAAGTCTCGTGGGGTTAAATCACGGATAAGGTCAAAAGTACTTGACCGGCTGTCCGATAATCTTGCAATCCATTTTGCTTATGATCGATGGGACGCTTTAACTCGGCGAAACGCCATTTCTCGCAAACGAGGGCGACTGAAGAGCCACTTAAAACGGACGCGGCGATTCTCCTTCCGTAGTCACTAAATCATGCGATTCTAAGCCCACAGATGCGAGTGTATAAATGTATCTCCCACGCCCTCCACTGTCTGGCTGGATTTCTCTTTTTGTACTGTTTCCAACACCCGCTCACCACTGCCGGTGTCTTTCGCTCTCTTGATTCTCTGTTTTACGTGCGAATGTTTTGGAAGCCAAGATTAATTTGCTTTTTCCTGGACGTGTCGCGATATTTACACCACCAGAGAGAGAGAGAGAGAGAGAGAGTCACGTGTGGAGAAAAATATATTTTTTTATATTACGTACAAATCTGAAAATATACACTTGACACAGGAAAGGAAAATATACATGCATCTTGTTAAATTTCACGGGCGAAAAATATGAAATTAAAATCTAAATTTTATTATCTTGAACGTTACAAAATATATGTATGATTATGAGTATTCTTTCTTTATTAATAAGACAAAAGTATTACATTTTGCGTAAGAAAATTAAGCGACGCTTGGGATGTAATAAAGATTTAAAATCACTTTAATTTGACGCGCCGTTCCTTCGCTTCGAAGAAAATTAGAATATGCGGTCGAGCGCCGGTGTCGGTTAGTGAAATGATAATCGATGTGCTTAAGGGGAATAATTATCAGCGGTGTGGTTGACGTAGCTGTGTACTACCTCGCCGTCGGCGAGGAAGATCCGCCGCGTTAAGAGATGACAACCGGCTTTCAGGTCCGTAAACCCTCGCGATCAGTTAATGACATTTATGACGACGTTATGACCGACTCTACTCTTAAGGGCTACCGGAGAAGCGTGTCCTCTCCGTCGCGTCGAGAGCGCCAAAGTGGCTTGTGGAAAACGTCTCCCGGGAGCTCATGACGAATTGACGACACGTGAGAAAGAGAAAGAGAAGTCGATTTCTTACGGCCGCCTCACGTTTTTATTAATTTTTGTATTATTAATTTTAATTGCGCACACGGGAACAGGAATTAAGTGTCAAGTATTCTGAATTTCTCTGCAATTTTTTTCGCGATTTCACACATTCCATTCGTTTTTTACGTGTTTGTGATGATGAATAATTGAGATATTCAAATATTCCATCATTTCGCACGCTTTCGATTCTCTTTTTTTATCATCCGTTTTTCAACACCGCGATTGACTACGTTCCAACCACGCCACAGCCTCCAGCCTGAAATCTTTCCGGCTCGTCGACTTTAATTGACCAGGGGGTGGTCCACACCGCTGGACATTCATTCGAAATCGTGCAACAAGAAGCGAGGCTGTTCGCGACGCGAGGCGCGTGTGAAAATAGACGCTCAATGCTTCACAGTCGTGCAGACGGTAGACGGCGGCTGCCAACGCGACTGGCCTGCGCAATGCTTGACTGTTATGAGCAGCTATAATAACAGTGGCCAGTTGCCGCAAGGAGGAACTCTCATTAATGGTAACACCCGCGGGACTATGAATCGTGGGCCATGGTGGAAACCGCGCCGCTCTGAACGGGCTGAGGTCCGCATGGCGGTCTGTGAACGCGGATGAATGTACTCGCGCGTGTCTCTTCCGCGCGAGACCGGCTCGTCGTCGCCCTCGTATCGTGACGCCCGGTGACAATAATAGCCGGTGCGAATGGTCGAGAGGTGCCTCGTGGCTTGCGCGCGCGTCCACGGGGAAAACGATCTTACCAAATTGTCTCGAAAATCGCGATAAATCAACGCGGTGGTATCCTCCGACTAACAAAGGCGATATCATTAATACTGATGTCAGGTGCGCTTACATAAATATTCGCAGAGATGAGGTGGAGATAATAATTTCTGTTGAAGAATTGTGGCGCTAAGTTACAATTAATATGTATTAAATGATGCATCGCAGCAACGCATAAAATATCACAATGGATATGTGTATGCAAATTCACATCTTGGAGTGTAGCTTTCAAAACATATAATTTTACACATTAAATGTATAATTTTACTATATTCTACACATTAAATATTTTTTTTTTAATTCTGTACAATTTTATCTAAGAGAAACGCTAATTTGCAAATTTATTTATTCATTTAAACGCAACATCGCGCCATCGGTAACTGATAAGAGATGAGAAGTATCAATTTTCCAAGCTACGGATTTTGTTTTATCCTTAGCGAGGTGCAAAAATGACACAATGTTTTTGATTAAAAGCACCGAAGACAGTAAAGTGACTTCGAAGATCCTAGCAGAGTTACGAACAACCTAAGGGATCGCTAATGGTGCGGAATGATACTCGCAACAGCTTCTTTATCGATGTAAACAACCGCTAGAATCACTGTGGGCGCAGAACACTGTGCCAAAGTGCCGTCGTATTTTTGGAACGCACTCAGCGTCATGGCGTCTCACGTCAGCACGCCCTCGCTTGAGCCACCAGTGTCTAGGTGCTAGTAAAAAGTGCCAACAGACAGAGTCTGTCCCCATCTAAACTCCGTCTCGGATGGGGATATAAAAGACACAAATACAACGTCTCGTTCATCGCTTCATCCACATACGGTCACAGATTCGCGTAAATAAAAAATCGTGGTTTCTATTTTATACTTGCAGTTTGAAGACTTGCGAAGAAGTTTGCAAGTGATCAAACTTGTAGAAAATTATTTGATCTTCTTTGCAACTTATTTTGATTGCAGACATTTTTCTCTTTTGCAATTTTGTATATTACGCGACAGAAAAGTCAGAAAGATAACCTCGGCATACGTTTTGTTCGTGTCATTTGCATTTCTTTTTTAATAGCTCATCTGATCAACAGCGTTAATTGGTTCCCGAAGACGCAAACGCAGGTTCCCGCTGCCGCGGCAAACCAATATAACGTTTATGAGTACACATAAGAGACGGTCATAAATCAAACGCTTGAAAACGAATGAAAGGATAGGGATCAGGCCGGTTTGCAACATGTGATACATCAAGGCGCGGCACGCCGCATAAATTGTGTTTATATCGTGCCAAAAATCAATGTTTGACAAGTGATTTTTTTCAAGTTCTTTATGCTACCATGAGCGCGCAACTTGGTTGACAAAACGAGTATGCGAGTCGAAATAAAATGTGAGGCCGATTAAGAAGTGGAAGAATTTGTCACCAATGTTGCGTGAAGTCAAACCACTTAATACATACAGAAATGATTTATTGCGGTTAGAAAAAGCCCCTTCGTCATTCTGTCACCATTCACTCTTAAAACTGAAAAAAAAAATTTTTTTTAATTATAAAACACACAATGACTGTAAATGGGAAAATTATTTAGCTAATTTAAGATAATTAAGAATAAATAATAATTAAAATAATAAAATAGTTTGCGATTAGCGGACGCATTTAAATGCTAATAAAAACGTCAATAACTTTAAATTTACTGTACAATAAATTCTCTGCAGTTAGCATTCTAATGTATTTGAAATGGAAGCGGCATTATCGGAAGAATTTCAAAGCAAGAAATAATTACGAATATTTATGTCTTATTTTATCTTTAATTCTAGATTTTACAACAGAGAAACATAATTTTCTGTTGCAAAAAATGTCGCAGCTTATTATAAATAGAAATACATTCGGAAATGAGAGGATATATCCTTATTTTGTGATATTTTATCAAAAATACTTTGATGATATAATTATGGTCATTAAATTACCGTAAAATAAATTTAGTTTACTCAATTAATAATGTAATATATAGAGATAGACAAATTTTATTTTTAAACTTATATTTTTAATGATAATTTCTACCAATTAAATTAAATGATACCCAACCTGTTTTACTTTTATGCGTTTTATATAGTACAACTGTTTCTTCTTCAACAATTTTCTAATGTGTTTGTCATCTAAATGATGTCCGAACTAATGTGTAATATTAAGCGCGAAGGAACTTGATGTATTTAACAAAAGTAAAAAATTACGCTAAAATTATAAATTCATTATTCACGATTGTTTCATAAATTCTTTTATATCATGTAATTACAACGTATTTGATCTTTGTATTACACGGTCAACTTCCATTTATCTACAGCGATTGTATATTGTTGGAATATTTTTCCAATCACATTATGTGAGCCTTGCTTGAAACAGGTTCCGTGATTCGATTTTTTTTCAATATAGAGATTGACAGGCTTTATACGCGAGATCATTGCTCCATCATGATGATCGTTGATGATCCGTGACTACTTAAAAACATAAATTCTATTTTATTTAACATCGTTTATTTTTGTCGGCGATTAACCTGAATTGGTATGAAGAAAATTGTCGGAACTATTTAGGGATTATAAACGACGCTTGACTTCCAAGTTAATGTCCGACCTTATTTTTTACTCGGCAAATCGGATTTTAAATGTCGCTCGCAATATATCCGCGCGAACCTGACAAAGTGGTAGCATTATAAAAAGAAAGGCAGTACGGTGAACACGTCCAATTTGCAGATGTTATTCTTATCTATAATTCTGCTGATTAGCCTAAATTTAACCGCGACGTAACGCGATTCCGTCATTTAAACGAAACATTCTGCATAATTTACTGTTTTGCCTAAAAACGCTCACCCTCTCTTTCCTTACGTCGCTTAACGGACACTTTGTGCCGCATTGCGTTAGCTGCAACGAACTGATATATTATTGTGCTGATGAGCCACTAATTACACTAAATACCGTTATTGTAACGCTAATTCTTTCCCTTTGCTAAACGAACAATATGTTTATATCTTGCGGCATAGATTTCGTATGAATTTTATATTATGCATACATCTCATAGGATATGTACTTTTACATATGCGTTACATATTCTACACCTCTGTTGCTTTCTCATTTTCAGTTACAAACACACATTCCGAACATGTAATGTCAGGACTATTGCGTTAGATATGTTGGCGTATTAGCGCCACTACATAACAGCAAATTACTAAACAAACGATTCCATAAATAATTACTAGAATTTGTCATCTAATAATCGAGGTAATAAGAATGACCTTAATACCTACAGTACGATCTATAATCTTTGGCTCTACTTTCGTTCTTAATTCTAAATCTATCATTTCCTTTGCTCGTCGTTTATTTAAGTTTTACGACAAAGCAGTCGCGAACCGGAAATGTGGCTCGTGACCACCTACAACAATTGTATCGTCTAACCTATCTGCCATGTAGGTGTCGCCGTGTTAAATCTTATGCGCGTAATATGTCACGCGCTTGTGTCACGCGTGCGTCCCGTTGACAATGGGACTGATATGCGTGCCTCGAGTCCGTGGGTACAAGGCGTCGCGGCGTTACGACTGCTATACGCATCGGCGACATCATCGGGGCGCACCCTGAAATCAAGAAGGGACAGCCCAGACTCGCCCGTCGACGACAGTGTGCTTTTTCTCTCCGTGAATTCGTCGGCACAATTATAATAGCAGACTAAAGCGGCTCGCCGTTCGTAATATACGCGCGGAAGTTGTCACGCGAGACGTTATGGCACGTATTGCCCGTTCGCAAACGTCTCGCGGACACATAATATTGAATTATATAATGTCAGGCTGCTACATAGTCCGCAATATAATGGAGCTTAGTGGCTAACATTATTCGTGGTGCACGTTCTTAGGTTGTGACGTAATAAGGACCTGCATTGAGTTTTCTTTCTATCTTGAGATTTAGACGGGTTAAATCTTAACGGTCGTTTGAACACACATAATATTCTCTCAATTCAGTTAATTTTCAGTATATTTGTTCTTTCTATTTTATAAACTAAATTTTTCGCACTAAATGCCATAATAAATGCTAAAAAGTAATTTTAACGTTAAGAGATGAGAAAATTTAATATTTATTCTGAAGTTAGATTTTCAATGAAAAATATATCTCATTATCTTCATTATATGGCGTAAATAATTCGTCTAAGCTACAATGTACCCATTTCCTATTTTATTTTATTCTCTCTGTCTCTGGTTTTCTTTTTTAATTTCATATTATCCCACGAATCCGCCGCTTCATTAGAGACTAAACATCTTATTCCCGTTTGTGCAAACAATGTAGGCTGGCAAACGGAAAGAACGAAAAAATACAGAAACGGTAGAAATGATGCATGCACATAAGCAGAAGAGAGCTATGTCTGGAAGGCTCGGGGTTTTTTGGGAGCAACAGATGCTCGCTCTTTTTCGTCTCTCGGTTTCTCGTAGACTGGCGAAAAAGTTCTTCCTCCAGAGAACTCTTGCCAAAATCGCCGGAAAGAGGACTTGTTAATTGATGTCTCATTTTCTTTATTATCTTTGACAATCATTCTACGCGTCGGTCTATTTAAATAAGATTGTGAATCTAATTAATAAAGAACTATTAAATTAGTAATGATTTTAATAAAAAAATGAAGATGCAAAATATAAATGTTTTATATTTACAATATGCTATTTTTCCACCTATTGTTTCGACTTTTAGAAATCTATTCATCATGCTGTGCTCTCTTCCAAGAAGCTTGATTCTATAATATACGATCAATTCACTAAAAAATTGAAGAATAAGTATAGATGTGTTAGAAATTTGCGTGGACATGGGATATATCTTACAATAAGCATTGCCGAAATATCGAACTGTTGTCTGATTAAACATTTGCTCTACCGAAACTAAAATGCTCAGAAAGAGAGAAAGAGAGAGAACGCTTTGGCTCGAGACGCGCGGTCTAAGTTTGCCACAAACACCGGACAACTCTGATATATTAGTTTCATGCGCGGTTACATAACCGAGCACGAGAGTTCTTCGGCTCCTCGCATATTCTACGTCAGGCGCTGTCGCCGCGGACGAGGCGTCGACGTAGTCCTCGTCGTCGTCGTCGTTATCGTCGTTGTCTTTGTCGTCTTTGTCGTCTTCGTCGTCTTCGTCGTCTTCGTCGTCTAAGGTCTGCTGCATTTGCATTCTGCTGGCGTCGTGGTGTCTCACAAGAATACGCATGCGGCATCACATTGCACGATGACCTTAGTACAGCTGTGCCTCCGCTCTGAGACTTTGATAGATGCCACATGGATGCATAAATTCCGCTCTGCAGCTGATGATGGGAATTTTGATTGCCGTATGTTCGTTAGCGTCAAAACGCGATATCGTTAATCGGTGACCCCGAAGGTCCGTCTAATCAAAATGCGGATCGTCGGCGTCCACGACGAGATAGGTATACGATAAGTCTATCGCATCGATGCGTCTTTACTGTGCGTCGTAAGAGAAATTGATTGAAAAACGATGATTTCGAAAATTATCGTAGGGAACGAACAATGTGCGCGAGATTTATCTTGCGAGATAGAATAATCTGCAACTTTTTGAATTAATATTCGGAAAAATCTTATGCGCCTGGTTCACGATTTATTATATTCTCATCATAGTCTCAATCACGATGTTTGTAAAAGTGCTAAAGACGATTATAGATAATGATTATCAATGCAGGCGCATCATAGAAGTGCGAAAAAGGATTAATTATTATCGATTAATTTCGTATTATCTCTAACATTAGCCTTGTTTGAGATAAAGCTTATCTCAAACTTATAAAAGTGAGATAATTTTTCAAAATAAAGATGTTTAGGAATAATTTTTAATAGTTAATTTTTAAGAAATATATTTTTTTTGATATTATATTGTATTATAATGAAAATATGAAGAATGTTCGAAACAATTTCTTCCTAAAAGACAAATATGAATTAGAGAGGAACATGTGTACGAGGCAACAGAGAGACAGACTTTGTTGTTTTCTCAAATGCGACATGACAATCTGACTTGTCTAATACTTGCAGAACATTGTTTGAGAGCTCGCGTGATTTTATGATAAACTTAACAAAAGTTGAAGTATAAAATGTATGATTTTAATAAGTTCTCTATATAATTTGTAGATAACTTGTAGATTCTTTGATACAAATCGCTACTTTAAAAAATAACAAGAAAAAAATATTATTGACTATATAATATCAGACATTCAATAATCCATAAGAGGGACACACTTCGATTGGATTAATCGCGAATAATAATCTTTGGTTACAACGAATAGGAGGTAGTGGGAGTGTCGGGCCGCATTTCGCTGTTTCGTTCGTGGTAACACGACAGTTTGGCATGATGTGTACATGTGTACTATTGTTCGCTCAATCTGAGGCCACCCACTTGAAACGTGTTACACACGTGAAAGCGAAAGACGAAACGGAGATCAATGGCGAGAACAAACAAAGAAAAAACAGGAAGAAAAAGAGAGAGAGAGATATTTATCATGAAATGAAGGAAGACGATAATGATTCATTTGTTATTTAGCAATCTTGTGCAGAGTCAAGCTATATTATCTATCGTTATTATTATTACTTTCTTTGCCACTACTAACATTCCTTTTGACAGACAATATGATAAAAAATTATCTCTCTCTTTCACCTTTCTTTGCTACTTTGCTTTTGCGGACAGCAACTGACAGTATCATGATGCTTAATTGTGACATTCCGCAATTAATGAAGTACATGATTGATAGATTACAAGTCAGATTAAACTGAATGATTAGAACAGTTCGAACATACAACTTCATGTATTTTCATATATTAAAACATGGAAGCGGAATAATTAGAAAATACAACAAAAACATAAAATGCTATTAAATATTTTGACAAGTTTTTAAAATTATTTTAAGAACTATTTTTTAAATTCTATATTTATAATCATGCATATATATGTATATATTAACAAAAAATGTACAGTCATACTTTGCTCAAATACCTAAAAAGAGAACACATTAATTCAGAAAATATCAAACGCATTGTACAATTCGGGCTTTTTACCTTGTAATTTACGAGATGCTGAGATGTCACCGAGTTTATTCTCTCAGTGCCAGCATGTATGACGGCGGTACTGCGCAAATTTATATGAAAACGTTACATTTGTCGGGCACGAGGCTCAAACGTTTCTGAGGGACACGTGCGTACGTGACGCACACGGCGCCGTAAACATCGTCGATGTTTTATCGTATCGTTACGGTGGACAATTATATTGCCAGATGCGCCGACGATTTCACCGTCGTCGGCAGCATCGTCGCAAACGTCCGTTCGCCGGCCGTCGAGAATTTCTCGTGAATCTCGGTGGATTTGCAATACGATGTTTCGCGAGCTGTTTCGCGCATCTTGCACGTACACGTGCGTGTACGCGACAGAATTACATATTACTTGACACTTTGTTGTCGGACAACGTAGCACCGCGTGTATGACTCACTCATCATCCAGCTTGTCACAATTTTGGCTATTTAGCCACGTCCTGCTTATTAGCCGCTCGCTCGCTAACGCGACTTGTCGCGAGACAATGTACGACACGAAACTCGTTTCATTTGACTACTTTATTTAGGCGAACAGACGCGGGAAAGATGAGTAACGCGCTCGCGAGGGAAACGTCATAACTCATAAGTTATACTCCACGCGAACAATGCAAGTGTTGTAAGGATTATGTTCCAGGCCCCTCTCTCCTCCCTTCGGCTAGTCCGTTCGCTAAATATAAGCGTACGCCTCTTCCCTTTACCCTTTACCGCACCCTAAGTACCACTTTCCCTTTCGGTCCTGGCTCGTTATGTTCTCGTTTCACCTTAGAATGTTCATGCTCCTCGTGCATTCCGCGACGGCGTTGCACTGAAGCAGCTTCGCCTAATACGCCTCCATTGGCATTCCTTTGGCAAGACAACGCGCGTAATTTTCACGACGCGCCGCTGTGCCTTTAAACGTATAGCGCAACTCGTGCTGTCCCGTCGTCGACAGCGATATTGCTGTCCTGCAAGCGACGTCCGGCTAACAATGATTGCTGACAGAAACGTGCCACCGTCATTTGAGAATAGGTATCCCGTTTGCATGATGTCGAGAGCGAAGTTGCCGCATCACTAGCTTGAACACGCGATTCCGATTTCACGAACGCAAAACGTTGCTAGACTAATCTTGCGTGGTTAAAAATTAGACATAAAAGACGCTATGGTGAAGGATTAAACAGAATTGTTTTCTTGCAATTTATATTGATGATTTAATTGTTATTAATCATTAAAAAGGTAACAATTTATAATAAGAGGTCTGTCAATTCTGAATAAATTTTGATGATTTTATTTGATTTTAAAAATTATAAAGCTTGTCAGTCAAATATATATAATAAAAAATTATACTTATTTGTTACTTTTTTTGTGAAGAAACGTTCAATAAAATTGCTATGTTGTGTATGTATTAAACTTGATCTTCGATCATTCCAAAGATTCTTCTATTAACTGGGTAAAAATAATTAGACAGCTATCGACAATATAATAGTATCCCTACTAGACACTAGAGCGCAGTAATCTCTTGGTCAATTCCACGATCGCGCTCTCCCGCAATTTTCTGTTAATCATAATTCATAAGCAACAATTAAATTTTAACTTTTAAAGACCCAATTAATGAGACCGAAAGCTTATTCTTTATTTTATTTTTATATCATTTGTTCTAATATATTTTTTTAAGTATTATATTTCTCTGCTCTCTTCTCGATTGAAATCGACATCCAAAACGCTCACCGTAATGCACACGGAAAAAAGCTTGGACGATCAAGGGGAGAGGAGCGGCTAGGGCGACAATTACAATCGTCGAACAAAAGGCACATGAAAAAAGTCCCGATGCACTTTGTGCAGCTCGATTACGACTTACGTAAGTGTGCGAAAGAGAAAAGAGAGGAGGACAATATTTCTACGCGTGTCACGCGACGAGACGACCGCTCAGACGGGCGACGCGACGCGACGCGACGGACTTACCACCCACGCGAGCGGCGGCCAACGGTGGCGTTCTCCATTTGTCTATCTGCCCTGTCGTCCGTCTTGCCAATCGCGGAATAGCGTGACCGACTCGCACGACCGCGACGTGCCTCCGTCCCCCTCGATGACGTACATGTCGTTTCGCGGCGACGGCGCGATCCGCGCGAAATGTTACAATCATTGCTCATCCCGCAAGGAGAGTCGCCCTACGGTCACGTTCGACCCCCTTCTTCCTCCTCTCGCGGTCGTCGTCGTCGTCGTCGTCGTCGTCGTCTCGCTGGCGTTAGGCACACACATTATAGCTACGTACGCGGCTGACGATTCTTCGTCTACTATTTCAAGCGAGCCGCGGAAGCGGGTCCGCAGTCTACGAGCGTGTCACATTGGATCTTGTCCAGGGCGATCGTCCAATCGCCCGCGGAGATTATCAGCGCGAGCGCGCGGCTAAACCGTTTATCGCTGAACGTCCCGTGATTTCGCGACATCAGTGATGTAACAGTGAACATTAAAAAGGCATCACATATATTAGAGAGGGTTTGTCACCGGTAATGTCGGGTATTGTATTCATTCTGTAGTATTATCGTGAGAATCACATGAACCTTAATTAATAAATTTTAATTAACGCAACATAAATTTAAATATCAAGAAATATGATCAATTGGCATTGCTGGATATAAAAGCTTCATTATCAAAGCTTCGGATTCAATGATATGAGAATAAAAAAGAATAATTGAATGTTTTTTTTTTTTATCATGGAATAGATATTAAGCTTACATATAATCTTTATATTTTGGGGGGCTTGTATCAACGTTTTAATCTTCAAGTTAAATCACATAACAGCAGCTTTAAAAATGATGAATAGTATCTTTAGGGGTCAAGTATCTTTCACGTCGATGGAGGGACGAACCCTTATGTATCGGATATTGTTATCCACTGATAACTTATACACCAGAATGGATTTTCTATAAGGCTACCTTCACCCCGAGAGGTCAGGTGTCCTCATTGGTTTCGATGAGATTGTCGCGAAACGATGCGAAACGTGCCGAATCCGAGGATGCACGCATCTCGGATGCATCGTCGCGTACAAAAGCATGGAGAGAATCGTACGAACAGAGAGTGAAGATACGACGAGGCTTGGAAAGAGCCAGACGTCGCCGGCAATAACTTGTTGCACCCAACCACTTGTTGCACGCCTCTCAAAATTCTTCACGCCTCGCCGAGCAATTTTACCGTAAATTGCCTCTTCGAGAAAAAATCTCTCTCCCCCCTCTCTCTCTCTTTCTCGCTCTCTCCCTCTCTCTCCCTCATGTGACGTATCTCATCGAGTGCGAGGTAAAGACCAAGACAGGAAGAATAGTCGACTATGAGCGTGGCTCGTGGTATCGCGAACAGGAAGAGCCGAGAGGAAGTTAATAGACACAAACGTAAAATAATAAATTGAGAGATTTTGCCACGAGAACCAGGTTCGTAGATGAGAGTCGCGGTCATTATTCCATTTGCTGTTCCTGCAAGATTTCCTGCAGCAAGGATAGCAATTATCATTCATATCGTAGATAGATAATCATAATTTTGTCTCAATAATTTTTTTATAAACTTAAAAGTTGTAATTTTGTGTGTGTGTGTTAAAATACACTTGTAAAAACCGATAGAGAGCAAAGAACAATGAGAATAATGAAAGAAGTTAAATTTATTAACCAATTACATTACTTCATACATAAATTTGTAAAATTTTGAATAGAATTAGACATAATTTTATAATCTTTTCTCTTATTCAATCGCGTATACGTATTCCGGAAGGGAAACAACTACTTTTTCATTAGAGATTCAGAATATGCAAAACACATTTATTAAATATTTTATTTTTACTTTATAATGAGAATATTTCGATAAATTAATCCAGTGGTTTGAAAATTTGCTGACATCGGCATTCGAGGTAAAAATGCGATCATTTACATCATATCTTTCTTCATCGCATGAATATAACAAGCATCTCCGGACATAAGCGAATCTCGTATCAGAAGACAGTCTTTTTTCTCTTTTTCTCTTTGAGAAAGGATACCTGCTTATCGCTTGCAGTCATCCGTCATCATTGTATCGCCTTTGCGATTACAAAATCACGCCCGCATGCCATGGCTTAAAGGCAATTAAGGCGCAAGCGATCAAATTATTCGGACATGCCGATCCTTTGACGCTGCGCCGCCTCCGTAGTTACATGATTTTTCATGTTGTGATAGTATGGGTGATCTTATAATATCAAAGAATATAATACCACTAAATATTGAACTTGACGATTATTTGACACTTAAAAATTCAGCAGATAAGATTGTGGATACGCAACTGCTGCATTAAAAAATATGTATTTACAGATAGTATTAAGAATAATAATATTTAGAAGTAACGTTAACTTTAACCTTGATTTTATATCGATTAAAGTACAAAATTTTTACCTAAAGTTATACATATATTTGTAAAAATTTTAACAGAATTAGACATAATTTTATGATTTTTTATCTTATACAATCACATTTTTCTAAATGGATTATGGAAAATTATTTCGGTTTTTCAGTTTTATTACATAAGAAATATCATTTGTAATTTATAATTTATAATTAAAAATAACAATCGCAACAGGAGTTGAGATAGTACAAAATTTAAAATAATGTTTGGGGAAAAAAGTGCAACTTTAATATGACATTAAAGCAATTTTTCATAAATAATTACATTATTACTTAATCCGTAAAGGGATAAATTTAATGATCATTTAATCGCGATTTATTCATCCATTTTATCGTGAAATTCCTTCAATCATAACATCTTTAAAACTTTTGAAGCGTGTTTCGGATGAAACGTCAACAACACCACACGGTGAACGAACGAGACATCTCGGTTTCAGAGCAAGTCGCTTTGAAAGGGGAGCAGCTACATGTGGATTTATTAAATGCTGAACGATGCGCAGTACATCAAAGCAAGTATTATTAGACTGTGACACGTCGCGACGAAAATAGGAACACCCCCGCTCGTGCGTTCCAAATATTGTTGGAACCTCGACCTTGCTTCAGCGTAGCCATATATCATCGTCCACTGAACGTCTCTCATCTGTTTCCATCTTTATGCTAACGGACAGTTCGCGTTGATACCGCGTTTCATTAACGCGAGTAACGCGAGTAACGAGCATGTCACTGCCTTTCGTAAACGTATGATAAATATTTAATCTGTGACTGTGTACGCGTCGTAGCGTCAGTATTTAATTTTCTATTCCGCTCTATCTGTATAGAAAATTATTAATCACTCCATCCGGGAGAACAAGGGATATATAAATAAAACATCGAATGTAATTAATCGATTCTGCACCATACAAACCGTATGGTCACCGCCGTAAGGGCGATATTCAATTCTCGCTGGCTATTAGATACTTAACTGCTCGTAAGCTGTTGCGCGAACCAAGACATCTGACGTCTTTTAACGAAGATTAATTAAATGCGTTACGATGACAGTGATAAATCGCGGCATCGATACAATGTCGCGGTGATATTGCACGTTTTAAGATTCTTGTGCATCGCTGACTAACTTTTGCCAATTAAATTGCTTCCGCTAGTTTGGCCGGTTGTCCCTCGCCCGACGAGACCATGGCGATTATGAGGAAGCTCCGAAATTTAAATCATCGATATTGTGTCAGATATCGTCTCGAAAGTAGGTATATCATTCGCTAGATCTTGTAGCACTGTCACGTTCACGCTCCACATCTTACGACGCATGATCGTGGAAATCGACCTATTGATCGGCACTTATTGGCGGACTTTGTAATGATGGCGTTTGCCGTGAGTCGTCAAGATACTCTCCGCCGTGTGTCTCCCTCTTTTTCTCGGCCGATTAATACACACGTAGCGCCCGCAATTAATATCGGCGCGATATAAGCGTACGCGTGCGGCAAAAATCGTTTTCATGCATGCAAATGAGCGACTCGGCATTAATTAGCGTCAACATCGGTCGAAGCGGACCGCCTTGCGTTGCGCGAGCGTATATAAAAGCCCCGTGCGTTCGCAAAAAACGATCCACAAACTGCGCATTATAAGCACGTACGTGTATGTGTGCGTGTCGCGTGTCTCCGCTGATAAATGTCCGCGGCCGATAGCGCGCGTCAAACGACGCCAGGTTTTATTTTTCGCCGAGAGCGGAAGAATATCCAGAGCGTCGGTGCGAATAGTCGATCGTAAAATACTTACGTTGCATCCAATTAATCGCATAAATGAGAGTCCGTTTCGCCGTAACGAGGTAAATTCTACGTTACGATTTGTACGCGCCGATTATTATTCGTTAGCGTAAGAGAGGGTTTTAATCCGTAATTATAGATAATTATATTGCAACGGATTTATTTTGTTGGCACGACAGATACGGCGGTGTCATTTGATAAGAGTGCTTCAAAAAAAAGCTAACTGTTGATTTAATAGAGAACGACATTGGTTTCCCGAACTAAAATTTACGATTAGAAGCATAATTATCTTATATATCGCGTATACTCTCCTATGTAATTAATATGGTAATATTATCGCATATAAATCAACACGTACAACTTCGTCTGATAACATATTTTGCATGTCGCGCTGTCTATAATTACGATATCTCAAAGTCTGCAACAAGCTCTGTGCCGACGTGGTATAAAATTCTGACACTGTCCCGTTGATTCAAACGAAGTTGCCACTATTTCTCACGTGATTACTGTTTCATAAACATTTGTGAACTCGAATGTCCATGCCTGCATTAAGCAGAAAGCGAACAAAGGTAAGCGACCGGGAGGAATAACGTTTCCGTTTTTGCGTTTATTTATATTCAATCGCGATTTAAAATACGCGAAAACTTATAAATGCGCTTCAATTCACACCGACGGGCCTCGCCGATCGTTCCTTCCGAGCGAAGAAAATAATAGAATCGCGTCGCGAAACGTGCGCGAGGATGTTCGCCCGACGCGAAGGCAAAAAAAAGTCTCGATTCACAGGTCGACTTATTAATGGCCGTTGCTCGAGCGGTCGGTACGAGCGCGGTAAAGGAGGCGTACGTCTTGTTTGCCTTTCCATCTAATTCAACGGGCACACACGCGCGCGCGCGCGCGCCCGGGCCTCGAATACTCCACACGGACGCCGTACGCACACGCATCGCGCCTCTGTCACGGAAATCGCACCTGTCCGTGACTCGTTCGTGCCGCGAGCCTTAAGCCTGTCAGCGAGATTCATACGGACTCGGGATTGATATATCTCCGCTGAGCGCGAATCCGCTCGGGCTCTCTCCTTTCGGTGCTTCTTTCACCCTCTTTCACGCCTCGCCGATCCGACTGCAACGTGGAATCGCGCGGTCACTCGCGCGTTTCACGCTTACCATTCGGACGTGTGTATACGAAGGGACCGGATGATAAAGACACGGAAGAGCAGAGTTCGCTTTACGTTGCAGATTGCAATTATTTTGTATAGCAGCCGTAATAAAGGTTATAGTACCTTCTTGTGAAGGAAGCGAAGGTTCCCTCGTGTCTCGTTGCATTATGTAAAAGTTATTAAGCTGCGATTTAGAAAGAAGAGATTAAAATGAAGGAAATTGTGTAATAAAAAAATTAGAGATCTGTTTATTAATTTAAAAGAGAAAGAGAGAGAGAGAGAGAGAGAGAAATGTTATGAAAATAATGCTCTCTAAGTTGCAATCGGTGTATTATTATTACTGATTTGCAGTAGTATAATTATAGCTGTGATAATTAATGAATATTTACTATCTTTAAATGACTTTTTAGACTTAAAAATTAATGTATTGCACAATAAGCTCAACATAAGAGTAAAACTCTGACACTAGTAGTTAAAAGCAAAGCTTTAAAGATTTAACAATTATTTTAGTCACATTTCTTTAAATCCTCTCCAATCGTATGTGTCAAGCAAATTATATATGCATCGCACCTGCCACAAATAATAATTTTAAATTATGATCATTTAAAAATTCATATCTACCAACAAGTTGTGTGCTGTAAAATTATATCACGAGTCTCAATAATTATATTCGATTCTAGATACACTTCGCGATTAAAGAACTACGCATGAAGAAGCAACGCGAAAAGGTCGACGCGTGAGGAGGGGGTGGGCGCTCTCGTGCATCGCGATGACGTATGATAAAAAATCTCATTTTCGTTGCACCTTGCGCGCGGTGCTTGCCACGCCCGCTAAATTATGTTTTCCCCAAATTGCTTCGCGCCACGCCCGCTCATACGTTTTCGACATCGAGAGGGGTTGACGGTCGTTAAGAGACGGGCCGATTTTTCTTCCGCTCGCATTGCAACGTTTAAACCCCCATCAACCTACGGCAAAAACTAAAAGAGTAAGCCTAACATTTTGGAGATAACATTCGAGAGCGCTTTGTGAGATGTATACTGTTGCGAATTCAGGGATGATATCGTTAATATTTGTTTTAGTCTAGTGAAAATACGACGACGACTCAGAAATATGAACATAACTCGGATGAAATATTTCCCTCAATTAATCTTGACGTTTTTATGAAATACGCAATTAAAAAAGGTATGTTAATTGTAAATTATTACAAATTTATGTAGTGTGATATTTTTTTACAAGATATAATATTAAATTTACAATTTAGTAGTTATAAGTTCTATCGCAGTTTCTTAAAAAAGGGAATAGCGTTCGTAACTCTTGCGCTTTTGAAACTTGATGTAAAAATTAAGAGACAGCAGCATGTGTATTCGCGATCGGAGCAACGTAGTATCCAGTTTCTTGAGATTTCTTAGCGCACGAGTAGACCTCTCGCCGGATGAATGGAAATCGCGTGAATGACCGAGGATCGCCCTCGGGTGATCAGGAGAGGCAGAATGAGCGGCGGCGATCCGGTATGCGTGATCGAGAATGATCGAGCGAGTCTCTGAACCGAGTCTCCCCGCGATCCCTCGCAGATCGCTCGCTGTAGGGGGATCGGTGATGAGGAATAATCCTCTCTTCGTGGTGCATACGTACACACGTTCGGGGGGGGGGGGGAAAGGTGGGGAGGCGGGAAGAGGGATGGCGGGAGCCATCGGGAGAGGGACGAGGAGAAAGAAATAGCCAAGTGGAAAGTGGCAGGCCACCGTTACCGGCGCGGCCAAAAACGCGCCGCCTCGAGGCGCACAATATGCAAACGACGCTTTAAAACGGGATATCTGCCTCTTCGTGCCGTCGTCAATCCGCTGGTATTATCTCGGTTTTACTGTTTTCGCAATGCGCCGCGGCGGCACGGCTGACGGGCCCCGGTACATTAGGTCCACACATCTGGACGCTGGGCGCCAATAAAAAATTTTATAGGACCCGCGTATATTGAGGAAACGGCAACGAGAGATCAACGTAAAAGCTTTGATGCCTTGTTAACACATACGTCTTGTATTTTTAATAGTAATTGTTACAAAGATAAGTTCCAACCTCTTCTTAATAGAAAAAATTATATACCAATATCTGATTGACTAATTATGATACGTAAAAAGTAGGTATAAATGATAAAAATCAATAGAGCAGATTTTTCCAACTGATCAACAAGTAGCATTCATGATGAAAAGTCTTCTATTTCAAAATTCGACGATCTTACAGCTGAACATTTTGCTATTCCGAAAGAGATTCCGTTACGAGCAGGTTCACGTAAACGCCAACGAAGAGGAGGCGCACCGGAGCCTCGGGGAAGGACCGGGTCGAAGAAATAAGAACGACTCGCGAAGGACGATGACGAAGGGAAGAGCACAGGCGGGGGAGGAGAGGATTGCTCTACATATAAGAGAGCGCCCGTAGCCTAAGGCGCGACTCGGCTACCGATGCTCCCTCTCCCGCTCTCTCCGGCGGAGCATAAGACTCGAGGGGGAAGAGCGTAGAATCGAGATTCGAAGCGAATGAAGAAGAAAGAGAGAGAGGGGGGGGGGGAGGAGGAGAGAAAGAAGGAGACAAGAGGAGAAGAGATGAAGGAAGAACGGAAGGCGGAGGAGGGATACGTCCATCTCATCCATCCTTCTACCTTCTTCCTCTCGTTCTTGCTTCTCCTAATGATAGCGTGCACGTAACCCTTCTCCCCCTTTCTTCCCCTCGATACACCGCGCCGGGCACCGGCATCAGCGGCAACAACAACAGCGGCGGCAGCATCCAGCTACGACGACGTCGAATATATACAGCGGTGTAACACGACGGTCGGTGAAGGCGAACCTAACTACCAGAGCACGCCTCCGCCTCCGTGCACTAAAACATTACCACGCCGGCAGCGTCGACTGCCGCCGTTGCTCCTTGTAGGGTATCATCCGAGGCACGTATAGAGGGCCCTAAGTGCTACTCCACCGGGGTCCCGAACTACCCCTCGGTCGTTCCTCTACTTTCCCTCCCTCTCTTCCCCCTCTATTCCCCGCCGCTATCGCAAGGAAGAGAGACCGGATAATCGAGCGAGATCCGTGATTACCCATTGAGGGTGGAATTCATTACGGTGAAATCTACCTTGATACACTCTTCTCTCTCTCTCTCTCTCCGTCTCTGTCCCTTTGTTCGTTTCCCATCGTGTACCGTCTACCTCAAGCCCTCTTATTAAAAGAAATAATTTTAATTTCCGAACTTATCCGCGCGCGTGTGCGCAATATCTCGCCGCTTCGGCCCGCGCGAGGTGAAGGGGGAGACGGACGATGAAAATACCGGATGTCCGCGTACTTTTGCCGCGCGTCGTTTTTTTAAATTGCATTTTTCTTGCCGATATAAAATTATCCTGTCACATCTCGTTAGCCGCGTGGCCGTACGACGATGGTTACGACCTTCGAGGCTGCTTCGAGTCGAAGCCGAGAGCGACGCGGGCCGAGAGAGACGTGACCTCGCGGGCCTGGAGCCCCGCAATCTGTCTTCCTTTCTACAAAGTTGAATTTCAATTCTAGCGTGTGTCGACTTTATCCGACGGTAATTGGCGCATTTACCGCGAGACGTTGTCTACGCGCGGAACACGCTCGGGCAACGGGCACGTACCGGAACAAGAAAACGCCCGTACTAAACGGTTTAATCGTATAATTTACACGCCATAGACTCAAATGGCCCCCAATGAATACAATCTAATATCTAATTTACAGGCTACCTGGATAATTTCGCGTACGTTCATGGTTTAATCCTGTACGTCTCTGCAAGCGGACCTCTGTATGTAACGTAACGTAACGTAATTTGCGCAATATTTTATATAATTCTTTATTGTGAAATAACCGCCGCAATATTAATCTGCAGCGACTTATAATGACGTGAATTGATGATAGACCTCCTCTGTAACGAACTCGTGGTAAACGTGTGCCTGTAGATATTATAGAATATAATCTTCAAGTAATAATCTTCAGCCCTTTTCTCTCGTTTAAAAAGAACTCTGAAACTACTTTGGTATCCGATTTATCAGATGATAGTCCGCCGCTGTGGAAACTTAAATTTATAAGGAAATCACGCGTCCCGTATATTTCAATACTTTCTTTTCGACGACAGGTCTTTAAATGTCTTTTAAATTATAAGATTATTCATGCGGAATAAGCTGTCGCGAGCTGAGAGAGTGTCGATACTATTAAGAAGCGCAAAGCACCGTACGAAATGCATTGATCTCGCGATTATTGCGCGGCATCGCGTCGATGTCGAGCGCGAAATTGAAATTCAATTGCATACACGGGGAGCGAGCCTTCGGTCATCCTCGCCGCTCGTTCTCCACTTGAGAACCTGCCTGGCCTTCCCCACCAACGCGTCTCTCTCTCGTTTTTTTGCATCCCTTCTCTTCGGGAGGAGTTTTTGCGACGTGTTTGAGAGAGAGTGAGAGAGAGAGAGAGAGAACGCGGTTCGTTCCACGAGCGCTCGCCGCGTAACACGACGGTCGTACGTGACAACGATAATCAGCGAGTTAAGTGGGGTTTAATTTCCTTTGGGTGCGGGCGGGTGAAGAGAGACGCGAACGAGAGTGGCGGCTGTGTTACGGAGCGGCGGGGTGGGGAAGGGGGGAGGAAAATGCGTGTATACACCTGCCAAGAAATACGCAGGCTTGTACACAACATAGGCGGATCTTGTGCCGACTCCCGTGGACGGAAAAGGGAAACGTGGGGGAGGGTGGACGAAGAGCGGAGAAGAGAGGAGAGGATGTGGCTGAACGTCGGCTCGACGGGGACACACAAGAACGTCCTGAGCACCGCCCGCACCACCTGTAATTGGGTCCAATCATCGTGGTTCTCATGCGAGCTCCTCTCTAAGATCTCGCACGTAAGACGTATGCGAAACGACGAGGCCGCCAAAGTCACATGGAGTCGACCGAAATCGCGGTTTTTTTTTTTTTTGGTCTTTGTATAAAATATAAAAATCACGAAACGGTAAAAAGACAGGGTCATGATAATAAAACCGCGGCAGGTACGTGGTAGTTTACATGTCTTTACGACCATGTTAACGGTGGCAGGACATATTCATTAATGCGATGTGACTGAAAATTATAGAATTGCTTTATAAATCGATGATTTTACGAAGATCGCGCGTCAAAAACATTTTATAGCTGAATGAATGCCTTGCATGGGGCACTCCACGATCATAATCGGACCGCTAGGATAATTGGACCCAATTATCACGATTTTCACACGGCACACCTGCCAAGATCCTGTAAATCAACGTGAGCGTGACAGCTTGCGTGAACGGAAAAGATTCCTGTAACTCGCAAAATTACAACGAATTAAAGGGATCTCTTATAAACTTGTTTGTATAAAAAAAACAAACGCGTTCTGAAAGGAAAATTATGATAATAACGTAAAGGAAATATTTGCATACTTCGCTGTACGGAGATACTCTTAAAGGAATTTTAATTTTGAATTTGTTACTCCTGTTTTTAATCACATTTTTTATACTTTAAATCAATGCTGCATCTCTTTAAACTTTTCTTTTTATCTACGCTAACACAAATATGTATACATAGATTGGCATACATAAATTCTTGTAATCACTTTTAAAAGCTGCGTATAAAATGACACATGCCACTACTTGTTACATGTAGAAATTCCGCTAATGATTACTAATGAAGATTGTATTAAAGATCACGGTTCCCGAGAAGATTAAAGATCACGTTACAACATGCCACTTCTTCGACACTTCCGCAATCACGCATGTACGCTTTCATTTGTTGCGTTTTGCTGCATGCTGTTACGCGTGCCATCGACTTTAATCGCGTCGGTACAACCGCAGTTTCCTGAGACTTCTCATTTCTTCAGGCCTGAATGAGAGTTGCTGCACCTACAGGAGTCGCGACGCATCTTCGAAGGCAGCTGCCTCGCCTCTTTTACCTTGCCTATACAGATTGTACACATCTAAAGTCGATAGAGCGACGGATAAGAACATCGATTGAATTCGAGCAAACGTAAAATAGCATCCATATCTTAATAATTTCCAACTGCTTAGAGATAAGAAGAAAACTGTACAGTAAAAATACAAAATAATTTATTTAAAATACATAAAAAATACTTAAATATTTTCTTGCAAAAAATAAAAATTATTATGCAAAATTTGTGAGATAATATTTTATATTATGTAATTTTATATTATCATAAAGCTATTATTTCTTATTATATTTATGTTTATATTATATTTATGTACAAGAGTAATCGATTGTAATCGATTGCAAAATCCAACAGTGAGAAAGTGATGCCATCGTGCAAGCCTTTTAATTTTAATTGCAGATAACGCATTATAGAGCAATGACATATATTCGTAATTGTTTTGTCGGTAACGAGATCATAAAACTGTATTGCATCTTAGTAGGACTCATATGGGAAATGACAAAGTTCTAAAACTATGTATTGTTATCTAGATAACAGTTAAAAAAACGACGGAATGACGGATTTAGTTACGCTATAATTTAGGATTAAAATAGATTAAAATAAAACAAGAACAAATATGTATCTACAAATTTAGGAAATTAAATATTCTTTTGCTTTTTATATGCATTTAAATATTTCTATAATTGCTGCATCGATCTCGAACGACTTGTGATACTTTTATTATGCTGTCTCACTGACGAAACGTTATTATCGCATAGCGGAATAAAGTTGGAGTAGAAAACAGGTTTTGCCTTATCTGAGAAAGCGTAATGTCTACGATATTTCCTTGAAAAATATCATCGTCTACCTAAAAGGATTTACGATCTTTTAGGTTGCAAAGATGAGAAAAGAGTCATTGTCCGAGAACTCGTTAGAGCTTACTTCTTATTGTTAGCGTCTGCAGTTTATGATCTATTTCGAAAATTTGATGTCGCTTGTCGCCGTATAGCTCGTCACAACAGATTGTCCACTTGGTCGTTTTAAACTACCGAAGATATTTATGATACTACTGTTTCCTCGTGGTTGCACAATGTAGCGTAGATGAAGAGCGAGTGGGTAGGGTAAAGGTGGGTGTTGGTCATATACCTTAAGCTGCGAAGCTGTTAATGACACCTACGATGTCTCTTCAATGAAAGCAACCTCGAATTACCACATGACTACTTGTATCGATTCGAAGGAGTTATAAGATTACCTCGGTCTATCTTAAGAATATCGCTATTTCCGTTTTATTATCTTGTGGATCTTTAATACATCGAGAATTTTATTTTGGGAAATAATTATTCATTAAATACTTATACTTTTATATGCACGTCTCTTATTTAATATGAAATTTCTTAAAATACTATTAAAGATTATCTTCATTTATAACGTTGATCTTACAGTCATAGTAATTTTATAGTAGTGCATAGTAGTATTATTTACATTTTCTAAATTTCTTTTGTTCCATTTATTTTCCTCTTCCGCTTCGCATTATCCCTTTTCCTCCTTCTTTTTTCTTTTTCTTCCCGACTTGTTTTCTTTCTTTCACTTTTTTGCCGGGTTCTTACTTTCATCTTCTTCCATCTTCTTCTCCATACACTTTAAATGTGTTGGCATTCGCGTGAACTTAGTACGCCTCCACCTGCTACTCGACGATGAATCGACGATATAAAAAGTGAAGAAAGAATTTTAACTCGTACCTTCCATAGCCATTGAACGATTCCCTCTTTAGCCGCGTTCAGAAATTGCCTGCTTCGTGCAGTTCGCAGGAATATGAGGTTTGCTATTTCTAAATCGCTCCACCGGTCTGTGCTTTTGTTTTCTAAACATTAATTTCCAATAATTACAGGAAGAAGAAGTAAGGGCAATGATATAAATTTTGAATTCTAACCAATCAACTGCCGAAGTTATTGAGCTCGCATCCTATCTATTAAATTTTTGTTATACGAAGGGGACAACCTTTTGGAAGTGTCTATTAATTTAGATAATTTCACGACTCTAGACCTACATTTTAGAAACAGCCTGGTTAGGTTTTTACTCATCATTCCGTCGATAGCCGCGTGTGTGGACATAACAGCAAGTCCCAGTAATACTGAACCCTCGAGCGAGAAAGTTACGCGACTGGCTGGCAGTAAAACGTGCGAATCGCCGTTCCCGAGGCGCAAAAAAATCGCGTTGTAACGGTTAAAGGCCGTTAAGGTCCTGATCCTGGTTTGTTCGAGGTGGCGATTCCGCCGCGATTATTTTTCACTCGGCCGGCCACTCACGCAGGACGACGAATACTTTTGGGGCCAGAGGATCCTACGGCGCTGTGCTACTGGGTCCGGTATCAGGATGCATAATCAGTTGGCATTCTCGGGGAACGGCAGGAACTTATGGCAACGCCCTGTAATGACATTAGTAAAGTGGGACGAGTTCGTATCTCATCGTGCCGGAGATTCCACAGGTGAGCCGCCTGATACGCTTTTATAATATTAATACAATGTTGCTTATTTTGACATAGCGTGGAATTAGTTCTCGTCAATGGAGTACCAAAGTTCACTCGAAATTCAATTTTTTCTCGAAAACAATCTTTTAATATACCAGTCAGTAAATATTTTTAATAATTAAATATGTTAAATGAAATATCTATATATAGTCACGTGTACGTCACATCACTTATCTTCTTTTTTCCTTTTCAATTAATTTTTGCAAAGTAAAGCGTTTTTTGCGAAGCCGTATCTTTATTTCGATAAATATAAAAGTTAAACGCTTGAATAAGCTTATCTTATTTAGCATCTTGCATTAATTTACTTCTTCTATTACGAGAGAACGATGTCGAGCGAGTTGTCCTCTTTCAGTAACAACTTTGTTAGGAAGTGAACGTTTGCAAAGCCGATAAGGTCTCACTTTGGCACGTAATCGCCGGTGAGAATCGGCAGGAGACATCGGCGCACCGCTGTCGGGTTAATTTTCTTATTCCAATGTGGGCAGTGTCCTTATCTCGTGATGCGCTCTTTTGACGCTGCCTCGTCTCCGCTCTTCCTTTTTCTCCTGCGGATTATCACGCGTCTCATGCTTCAAGGTATGCGCTGTCAACGGCTGACGATAAGGGAACTTCAAACGGCCATCTTTAACCTGTTGCAATATCCTTATAGGCATAGATAATATCTACATACTAATTAGCATAAATAAACATCGTGCCACGGCAGAATAAGGCCGCGCGCGGCAAATCGAAAGTGCTTGAGTTTTACACCGATATCACGAGTAATTTTCGAATAATTCTATAATTATACGTGTGCCTTGTCATTGCGGAAGAGGGGGACCATCATCGTCACGTTGCTTTTCTTTCCTTTCTCGGCGTGTTGTTCCGAGGGATATCCTTACGTTCGGGTGTTTTGCGACATCCGTGTGTATACACACTCTTACCTCGCGTACCTCTGAATCAAAGCTATAACCCGCACGTTCGTCTTCGGCGAGAGGAAGGGAGATCAAAGGCATGCGCGGGTCCGTAAAGCGGACGCGGGTCCGCCACCCGCGTGTAAGAAATAATAATAATTAAATGCGCTTAATTACCGGCGAGTTGCCGCGAAGGATTCGGACGGGCGATAACTCAGCGCCGGGCACTCGGCGGCGGGAGAATGGCCGGCGAGAAGCATTTGGTAGGATATTGCGCGTTGTGCTGCAAGCGTGCGCAGTTCATTAGGGTGGATCCTTTTTCGGCCGGCGCGGCGAGGCAAACGCGCGAAGCGCGAGGGAGCCAGGGGGAGGGGGAGGGGGAGTGAGCGCGCGCGAAAGGCAAAGATAGCTGCAGAAGCACGAAGCAGTTAATATTGTCTCCTGGGGGCATATTTTACGGCAGATACAATCTTCAGGATGCCTCGCTAAAAGCTACACGTGTTTATCAGGGTAAGCCTGCCCTCCCCGCCGTCCCCCTTTCGCCCCCGCTGTTTCGCGACCCTTCTTTCGTATATCTCGCCGGATCTTCCTCGTGCGTCTTCATCTAATCGTAGGGCCTCTTTCTCTCTCTTAATATCTCCCGACCCCTTCGATACTGTAATTTCTTTTCGGATTAATTCCATTCGTCCCTCATCGTTTCCGGATTTATTTATCGAAAATCTCACGTGTTTTCTCTGACTCAAAAGCGAATGGGATATTTGTGTATCGTTCGATGGTTGAAAGGTTTACATAAAATAAAGACTTTTCCTTTCGAGAAAGTTTATCGATAAATCCGCCGAATTCCGGGAATAAACGTCACTTTAACGAGAAAGGATTACCAACAACGGGATGTCGACATTAACACACGAGCACGATTTCCTTGTTCGCGGCCGCGAGATGTGCGCCTCCTCTCATCTCCCTCGCGTGCTCGCATCGCGTCCGATGCTTGTGCGCGTGGGACGAGTACGTGAGTGCACCTGGTATAACCTGGAAAGTCGCTCGTACACTAGCTCGTCTACCGGGCTGATGATACCCCCGTCGAATGATGTGCGCCTACCTGCCTCTCGCGTACGCCGAATACCACTCCCGATACCCCCGGGGCGTCGTAGCCAAGATCAGGCGCCCCGGTAGCCGCGCGCTTCTGATATATTATTTTCTCTCGTTCTCCCGAGATACCAGCCGTCCCAGTCGGCGGTACTTATCGAATTTTGCAATATTAATTATTCGCAGTTTTCTTATTTAATTCGCGAGCCCCGCGTGCACCGTCCAGTGCCCGGAGCTAAAGGTTTCAACGGCTACAACACGTTTTGACTTTATTATTGTCCTTTAAACATAACCCGCGCAAGTGCAATTATTCCGCATCGCAGTTATTTCCCCTCGTCTAATTATTTCACAGCAATGCGCGTACTATCGGGCATCGAAGGGAGGAATTAACAAAATTATACTTGTGCCCTATCATTTTGTGTCATAAATTATTATATTCCTGATCGATTCTTTTATATTAGCGTTGTATTTAATTGCGAGTATCTTAATTGAGTTCATTATTATTTGGACAGATAAAAAGATGAATACTTTTCGAGATGTTATTTAATGCAATTCCGCGTATATCTATAATATATAATATATATAGAAGGACATGATATTTTTCCTTAAGTGCAAAAGACAAGGAAATATATCTCTTTGTCCTGGTTACGCAAGATAGAAGGCCGGTCTTGACTGCGATTTCTACATTTTTTCGAGCGAGTAATAGATTCATACGACTACCCTTCTTATGTAGTCGACTTTTCCTTCCGCTCGACCCGCTTGACGTTATTTATGATCCCGGTTAATCGAGAACTATATCGAATACAGCGTAAATAGCGTATTTTCATTGCGCATATAATTCACAAGAGAAATCGCCACCTGCTTCGTGTACTGCACCGAGCCGCTATTGCGTTTAATAACTTTAACAGCGCGCACCCGACATTTCGCCGCCGCGAACGGCGTCTGTAAAACGGTACATGATAATAGTAATATTAATCGATTATTGCACTAAATGATAGTTTACGCGCGGTGACGTTGAAAAAGAGGAGTAATAATTGCGCGCGCGCGCGCGGCGCAAGGGGAAAAAATCGGTATTGTGCAGGTAACAATCTTTTACGACACCGTTCGGGCGCCGTGTTCGCAGCTTGTTCGCCTGTGTGGCGAATCAATCATGTTATTGTGTTATCCTTCCACGCGGTGGCCGATATACGGGGCACCGATCTCGATAGCGAAGCAGAGGCCATTTTCAAATCGATCTTTTCGTGACACGTAGAATTATATAATTGTGACGCGAACAAATATTCGATCGACAGTTTCATTTTTATTCACCTCATCACTAATCCAAAATATAAATTTGAAAGTGGTTAAAGGCCGCAATATGGAAATAACCACAATTCTCTTAATTATTTTCATTATTGCAATGTACATTTGCGTACACGTTTTCCGGCGCGTATTTAATGTGGTGCGTGGAAATATCGCAATAGCGACGAAATAAAATTGGATATCGCATGCGATCGATGCGAAATGAACGAAGAAGGCTTGAAGGAGTATTTATTTGCATATTCAACATCCAGTCGTGTTACGACAATAAAACTGTCGCTAAACATGTGTTTCGCGGTACGACGCCCCGGTGCATCAGAACCTTCTTTCGATACGGGTCGTGCTTCTTCGCGAACAGGTAACACACGCCACGGACTATAATCGCAAATTACCCCGGGATACCCCGAGCGTGTTTGTACGTTCTCGCGATTACACACGTTTCTTCGTTCACTTGACGGAAGTGTCGCGAATTGACTCACTCGAAAGGTCTCGCGTGAAAGTTTATAGTTTGACAGCGAAATGACGGGTGGATGTGTGTGCGAAAGTTTCTGGCTATTTCCATACGTGGCGAGCGACAATATATATCTTTTATCATGTTCCTTCGATCCGTGATCACATAAAAAAAAATTTATATTAATTCAACAATTATCGTCTTACATATGTGAACAAAAATATAAAAGAGTTCAATCTTAGATTTTGGCAAAATATTACATTTTTATTTTTTTAATATTACAACAATTGTCTAAAGAGCATAATACATGATGCTTCTTAGTTTTGGTAGTAGTACACGGAGAGAATTTTCTCTTAAAAATTACCCTGAAAATCGTGGTAATGGTGAGACAATGTATGTAAAGCTTGAAGAATTTTACCATACTTTTAACAAAATTAATTAAAATTTACTAAAATTTAGTAAAATTTTAATAAAATTGAAGGTATTATTATCTTATATTCATATCATTATCATTCCTCGCCCGATAAGCCGCACAAAGGACGCGAACCGCGCCAGGCTGTGCCGGACGCTGCGAGCGATTCGCGATTCGCGCCAGCTACGCTCGCGCTTGCCGGGCGCGCGTGGGCGCGGGCGATTGTCTGTGTTCCTTTTTTGCGCCTAGATTGCTCGCGGCAAAAATGAAAATAGCTTTGCGCTCGCGGCTAAGCCTTACGTCGTCGCGCGCGTTGCCTACGCGAGCGGGGCCCGAGCGCGAAAGGGCGGAACAGCCGCGCTTGTGTGCGCGCGCGTGCACGTCAAACCGCGTCGCTTAATTCCACCACCGATTTACGTACTGATTTACGCACTGCCGGTCGTGTCACAGTGCGCGCATGCACAGGCACGCACGTACCGGGACGGCTTTATGCGCCGCCGGTTTTGTCCCGTGCCTCAAATGTCACGCGGACACCGGTCGCTCAATGCGCTCGGAGGTGTCGTAATTTCAATTAAAAGCAGATCGAAGCGTGAAAAATCCCACTTTGCGCGAGCGATCGATAAGCACGATCGGCTCTATCAGCTGTCAGTCCGAACAGGTGGTCATGAGGACATTTTCTTAAAGCTACTGTCGCCTTACAACTGTCCCGCTGCGATCTCGCACGAGTACATGACTTTGTCGTAGAGGTGTACAAATTATAAATGTTTTTATTGATAAAAACACATCTGCCGTCTTGAAAGATATATTTTGCAAGAAAAGTCAATTTTACCGCGGATATTGCCAGGGTTTTTTCTTTTTGGCATGACGATCGAGGTGTCGGATACTCGAGACGGCGAATGATTAGATTTTGCCGCGCCCTGCTTGTACACGTATCAAAATTGTGTATATTGTCGCGCTGATTGGCGTCACATAGTTATGTCGAGTTTATACGTCTCTCGCATAATAGACACGACACGATCGTTGTCGATCAAAGAGAGGTCGATAGTCGTCTCTCCTAGCGGCAGAATGCTGTCGGCACAAACGCGCGGCTCCAAACGGATCCAACGGGAAAACCGGGCCCCCAGGCACACCAGTATTTTGAAACCGGTCGCAGCGAGAGGTCCGGAATGACACCCACGCCTTTACGCGCGGCTGACGAAATCGATCGAGGCGCGACGAATTTCGCCGATTTCCATGTCCAATTGGCACGAGCGGCGAATTTCTCAATAGGCGTACAATATAGTGATTCGGTCGCGCTTGATGAGGAGCGAATTAATTGGTAAAAGTCCATGAGAGAGGTAGAAATCGTTCGAGATTATTATTCGAAGAGCAACTTGAAAGTTAGTTAATATCGGAGACAATTTAAGATACCGTCAGTTTGCAGCGTGGAACTATCGGGATCGAATTAAATTTCAGGATGCTCTAGTTCTCGCGACTCGACTGCTGGGTGTCGACTTCTCAAACGGGGAATTCTCTCGACCTCGGGTGTCGAGAGACGGGACGCGAGTTTCAATGTATATGACTTTTGTCCGAAAGCTTAATTACTTTGTCACGTATCCGAGGTGCGTGGCGAGTTTTATCTCGCGATCACGAAGGGCCGAGACCAAAGGATGAAGAGTGGAGAAGGTTGCGTTCTCTCGTGAGAATCGATTCAACGGCGATACGATCGCCGTCGTCGTCGTTAATTCCCATCAGGCATCGCGAGCGTGATACTAATCCGGCAGTCGGCTCGGGGATCCCCCGAGGAGAGGGACCACGATACGCGTCGTCGGTGCGCGTTTTCTTATTTCGAATAGGGCGCATAAACGTCTTAATCCGACGGCCTTTTTTTGTTCGGTTGCACCCACACGAAGAAAACGTAACCGATACTCGCCCGCATACCCGATCGCTAAATCCTCCGGCGCGACGTCAACTCCTCGTCATCTCTCGCCATTTCTCCGTGTCTCCCGCTGTCGTCACACCGGTCTCGTGTCTGTCCGAGAGGAACATGTAGCAAATCTTACCGGAAAAGAATCTCAAGAGCTTTAACTTTCTATAAGACATTAGCCGTTCTCTTATTAAGAACGATTTCCGTTACACAAACTGACTGCAAATACGTAATGTATTCGAAATAGTTCCTGACGCTCTAGTTGTTGGATTTGCGAATTAAAAATCGCGACAGTGATATTAACTTCTTATTCTTTATTCTTTAGTCTTCGAACAGAGAGAAAGAGAGAGAGAGAGAGAGAGAGAGAGAGAGAGAGAGAGAGAGAGAGAGAGAGAGAGAGAGAGACTGTAATTCTTTGAGCGCCCTGCGGTTCGCGACGTAAGGATAATATAAACGCTTTACGCGCCTCTCTCTCGCACATTATCATAAGAATCACGCGTTTACCTATTCCCGCGCATTATCGTAAAGGATACGCGTGGGAAGGCATAAAGAATAGCGATAAGCTCGGCTTCGCCGCGATTCAATTGAAACGCGGGAGATTCTGCTACACACAGAGGGCCATTGTGCGCCCTCATAATGTATGCGATTCAAATGAAATCGTACGAATGTAGTAAATTGAAGGAAGCAAACAGCGCTGACTCTTTTTTTTTTTGCCACATTCAGATAGCCGCTTTCTCTCGTTTTCCTCCTATTCCTCTTCTTTTCTTCAAATTTGTGGCAGTTACGATGTATTGTGCCATTTACGGCCACGCAGGCGGATGGACGCGTCTTTCCTTTATCCCATTCAACTCGCATTATCTCTAGATTGGAATTCACGAATCTTAGGGGAGATCCTTTCTGGTATCGGGAGAGAATTTCAGGACACCCTCTGAACGGTCAAGTCAGCTGTCCGCTGCGGCATTTTTGACGTCGCCGACTGTGCCGGATCGACGTCTCTCGCTGGTTGAACGCCACGCCGGGGACTGCGGCTTTTCACCTCCGCTTTAAACGGGATAATTAACCGTCTCTGCTCGCTTAACGGTAAAGCACGATATTTCAGGCTGGAGCGCGGCGGCGCGGGTACCGAACACCGTCATATATTGTAACCGAAGGCAGAGTACAACCTCTCGCGCGCGCGCGCGTAAGTCGTCCCTACACTCTGCCCGCGCATTACGCACCTTGTAATTTTGTCCAATTAAAAGCGGTCGATAGCGATGGTCGACGAGAGAAGATGCGGCGCTCACCCTACGATGAGCGCGTTCCTATTAGCGCTGATAATTGCACCGCGCGTTGCACGACGATGGAAGAAAGATGACGTATTATACGCGCGGCAAAGCCTAGGCGAGAACAACAATCGCTACTTTCGAATTGACGAACGTTTAGCTATCGCACATTTTTTCTCGTCAACTTGTATAATCGAAAATTCAAGGCTAAAAGCAATTAGGTATAGGAGAATACAGTTCGCTTTACAAAGTGCAGATTTTCCAATTCGAGATGCAATCTGGCAGAATCGAGGATTTTAATTCTGCATTTTTACAGTATCGTAATTCCGACGATGCGATATTCACCTCAGGTGCAACGGAGACATTTTTGAGAATCGAAAACGACCCGCAGGATTCGTCCTTCCTTATCTACACGGGCAAGATCTGCGTCGCGTGCGGTCAGTGAAATAAAACAAAATGAAATAAAGTAACGATAGCCGTTAAACGAGCATCGCGAGATCACGACGTCGTATATGGAATTTAAATGATCTCGTAAATTATTATAAACAGGGATCGGAAGAGTGATTCCTAGTCTGACAACAAGGTTGCAACGGAAATTATCCGCCCAATGCGTGTAAGGCCACGCACCGCGGCGCACCTGCTCTCCTTGCACGCACCATTGCCGTCGCCCTCGATAAGGGGAATCCAATTTAAACGACACTCTCATAATTTTATATGGAGCGAACAAGCAATAAAATTCATTTTCGCAGAAGCACCGCCGCACGCGCTCTATAGTTAGCCAGATGAAATCATCAAATTCGAAAGTTATATGATAATTTTAATCGCAGGCAGGTACATTGACATTCTTGACAACAATAATAATAATAATAATATGTAAAGTTATAACGAATAATGAGATAATCGCGTGCAGCGGTGTTGCAATATTCACATACGTCGATATGAGTTCTCCTAATTGATTGTTCTTACTTTCGAACAAAGATCTGTCGCGTGCCAGCCACGCATTTTTATCTGGTATTTATACCTTTATATATAATACAAACACATATACGTTATTAAAGCAGCAATACCGAGAACACAAATATAGCGAAAATCCATTTATCGGCATTGACTTAAACATTTAAAATTTATAATACCGACATAAATGAATTGCATCGTAAGAACAACCGAACGACTGCGTTCACGTATGGAAATGTATTTGAAGTTGTGCACGCCGTGCGGACAAATGTATGTTTGCGTTGCGCCGCACAGTAAAACGATAGATTTGTCCTGGACGCAATTAACATTTCTGCTACGTTTCGTATCTCGCGAAGCGGGAGGGAGAGCTCAAATCGAGCTGATGCTCACGCCGGCCTTAGTGCTCATTAATAACGCGATTATTAGGCGCGGCGCCAACGACTTTACGCTATTCAGATCTTAACCCAATTGGCATCGAACAATCGGCCGTACCACGGGCCGTTTTACCTTCCGATGAAATTTATCTTCTTTCTTGCGAGATGCGCCTATAATTCTCTCGCTCTGTTTTCGTTTGCGTAGCCCGCGCTCGTCGAATAAATTTTTATCTGTCACCGACAACCTCGGTGCCTACGCGTGCATCAAAATACGGACGAATAATACACTATACTGAGAGAAAAATGTCGAAGATTTAAGAATCAAATATTTCTTGTGACGTTTTCTTCCATATTTATTTGTTATAAAAAATTTATTTGTAAAAACGACATGTACATTTCGGTAAAATATTCTATGACGTATATTTCTGAAATGTATATTTCTTAAAATGTACCTTATTTAAAGAGATAACATCCAGTGTGCGTAAAAACAAATAATTTATTCACTAGAAATAAAACATTTAATTCGCTCTATGTAAATAAACTATTTATTAGAGAAAAAAAATTAAATTTTTTAATGAGAAATATTGTATATTTTACTCCAAAAATTTTATTCCTAAGAAATAAGCCAATCCTTTCTAAAAAAGGGCATGGCATCGATACTCGCATCTCTCGAAGTATTGTTGTCGCTTTTCCGCGATGCCGATTAAACGTGTGTGAAGTTAGCATCTCAAAGTTTAGCATCTCATAAAAATACTGCAGAATTACTTACATCCAGCATAGTTCTACAGTTCTTGATAGGTATCAACAATAGTTCCGTTGAATTATCTATTTTAATTAAAATTTTATAAATGAGATGCTAACTTCCAAAATCACATAATAGCATCTCACCGTATTTCGAATATACGACCACAGAGAAGACTAAATCTATAGAGTCCTATCATTTAGAGACGTTCTATCAATAGTTCTGATGATTAAATTAATGAAAAAATAATTTTTTGTTACAAAACATACATATATATGCGTGTACGTCTGCGCACGTGGATTTGGTGTAACTGGCATCTCAGATAGACAAAATTAATTAATTTAAAAATTTTAAAAATATTTTTCAACAACTATCTAAATGGGAAACTTATATTTATAGGTCTAGACATGAGATACTGGTTGAATATTGATAGTTCTGTTTTTTTTAACGCAGTTCCCATATAGATACGGACGCGTACAATAGTTTTTAAAAAAGTTATGCTGTTATAATTAATAAAAACATTTTTTTTTTAATTATTTTGCCCGGAAAACTTGAATTTTGAAGGCTGGACGTGAAGAGCTAATTGAATATCAACAGATTCATTTATTTTAACGCAGTTTTCATATAGTTCCGGACGCGTCCAATAATTTTCTAAAGAGTTCCAGTGATATAATTAATTAGAACATTTTTTAAACAATTATTTTTCCCGAAAAACTTGAATTTCTAAGGCTACACGTCAAGTGCTAATCGAATATCGACAGATCTATTTATTATAACGTAATTCTCATATAGTTAGGGACGCGTACAATGTTTCTATAAAATTCAGGTGATATAATTAACTAAAACATTTTTTAAACAATTATTTTGCCCGAAAAACTTGAATTTCTAAGGCTATACGTCAAGTGCTAATCGAATATCGACAGATCTATTTATTTTAACGTAATTCTCATATAGTTCGGGACGCGTACAATATGTTTCTATAAAGTTCAGGTGATATAATTAACTAAAACATTTTTTAAACAATTATTTTTCCCAAAAAACTTGAATTTCTAAGGCTACACGTCAAGTGCTAATCGAATTTCGACAGATCTATTTATTTTAACGTAATTCTCATATAGTTCGGGACGCGTACAATATATTTCTATAAAGTTCAGGTGATATAATTAACTAAAACATTTTTTAAACAATTATTTTTCCCGAAAAACTTGAATTTCTAAGGCTACACGTCAAGTGCTAATCGAATATCGACAGATCTATTTATTATAACGTAATTCTCATATAGTTAGGGACGCGTACAATATGTTTCCATAAAGTTCAGGTTATATAATTAATTAGAACATTTTTTAAACAATTATTTTGCCCAAAAAACTTGAATTTATAAGGCTACACGTCAAGTGCTAATTGAATATCGACAGATCTATTTATTATAACGTAATTCTCATATAGTTCGGGACGCGTACAATATGTTTCTATAAAGTTCAGTTGATATAATTAATTAGAACAATTTTTAAACAATTATTTTGCCCAAAAAACTTGAATTTCTAAGGCTACACGTCAAGTGCTAATCGAATATCGACAGATATATTTATTTTAACGTAATTCTCATATAGTTCGGGACGCGTACAATATGTTTCTATAAAGTTCAGATGATATAATTAATTAGAACATTTTTTAAACAATTATTTTTCCCGAAAAACTTGAATTTCTAAGGCTACACGTCAAGTGCTAATCGAATATCGACAGATCTATTTATTTTAACGTAATTCTCATATAGTTCGGGACGCGTACAATACGTTTCCATAAAGTTCAGGTGATATAATTAATTAGAACATTTTTTAAACAATTATTTTTCCCGAAAAACTTGAATTTCTAAGGCTACACGTCAAGTGCTAATCGAATATCGACAGATCTATTTATTATAACGTAATTCTCATATAGTTAGGGACGCGTACAATATGTTTCCATAAAGTTCAGGTGATATAATTAATTAGAACATTTATTAAACAATTATTTTTCCCGAAAAACTTGAATTTCTAAGGCTACACGTCAAGTGCTAATCGAATATCGACAGATTTATTTATTATAACGTGATTCTCATATAGTTAGGGACGCGTACAATATGTTTCCATAAAGTTCAGGTGATATAATTAATTAGAACATTTTTTAAACAATTATTTTTCCCGAAAAACTTGAATTTCTAAGGCTACACGTCAAGTGCTAATCGAATATCGACAGATCTATTTATTTTAACGTAATTCTCATATAGTTAGGGACGCGTACAATATGTTTCCATAAAGTTCAGGTGATATAATTAATTAGAACATTTTTTAAACAATTATTTTGCCCAAAAAACTTGAATTTATAAGGCTACACGTCAAGTGCTAATTGAATATCGACAGATCTATTTATTATAACGTAATTCTCATATAGTTCGGGACGCGTACAATATGTTTCTATAAAGTTCAGTTGATATAATTAATTAGAACAATTTTTAAACAATTATTTTGCCCAAAAAACTTGAATTTCTAAGGCTACACGTCAAGTGCTAATCGAATATCGACAGATATATTTATTTAACGTAATTCTCATATAGTTCGGGACGCGTACAATATGTTTCCATAAAGTTCAGGTGATATAATTAATTAGAACAATTTTTAAACAATTATTTTGCCCAAAAAACTTGAATTTCTAAGGCTACACGTCAAGTGCTAATCGAATATCGACAGATATATTTATTTTAACGTAATTCTCATATAGTTCGGGACGCGTACAATATGTTTCTATAAAGTTCAGATGATATAATTAATTAGAACATTTTTTAAACAATTATTTTGCCCAAAAAACTTGAATTTATAAGGCTACACGTCAAGTGCTAATCGAATATCGACAGATCTATTTATTATAACGTAATTCTCATATAGTTAGGGACGCGTACAATATGTTTCCATAAAGTTCAGGTGATATAATTAATTAGAACATTTATTAAACAATTATTTTTCCCGAAAAACTTGAATTTCTAAGGCTACACGTCAAGTGCTAATCGAATATCGACAGATTTATTTATTATAACGTGATTCTCATATAGTTAGGGACGCGTACAATATGTTTCCATAAAGTTCAGGTGATATAATTAATTAGAACATTTTTTAAACAATTATTTTTCCCGAAAAACTTGAATTTCTAAGGCTACACGTCAAGTGCTAATCGAATATCGACAGATCTATTTATTTTAACGTAATTCTCATATAGTTAGGGACGCGTACAATATGTTTCCATAAAGTTCAGGTGATATAATTAATTAGAACATTTTTTAAACAATTATTTTGCCCAAAAAACTTGAATTTATAAGGCTACACGTCAAGTGCTAATTGAATATCGACAGATCTATTTATTATAACGTAATTCTCATATAGTTCGGGACGCGTACAATATGTTTCTATAAAGTTCAGTTGATATAATTAATTAGAACAATTTTTAAACAATTATTTTGCCCAAAAAACTTGAATTTCTAAGGCTACACGTCAAGTGCTAATCGAATATCGACAGATATATTTATTTTAACGTAATTCTCATATAGTTCGGGACGCGTACAATATGTTTCTATAAAGTTCAGATGATATAATTAATTAGAACATTTTTTAAACAATTATTTTTCCCGAAAAACTTGAATTTCTAAGGCTACACGTCAAGTGCTAATCGAATATCGACAGATCTATTTATTATAACGTAATTCTCATATAGTTAGGGACGCGTACAATATGTTTCCATAAAGTTCAGGTGATATAATTAATTAGAACAATTTTTAAACAATTATTTTGCCCAAAAAACTTGAATTTCTAAGGCTACACGTCAAGTGCTAATCGAATATCGACAGATATATTTATTTTAACGTAATTCTCATATAGTTCGGGACGCGTACAATATGTTTCTATAAAGTTCAGATGATATAATTAATTAGAACATTTTTTAAACAATTATTTTGCCCAAAAAACTTGAATTTATAAGGCTACACGTCAAGTGCTAATCGAATATCGACAGATCTATTTATTATAACGTAATTCTCATATAGTTAGGGACGCGTACAATATGTTTCCATAAAGTTCAGGTGATATAATTAATTAGAACATTTTTTAAACAATTATTTTTCCCGAAAAACTTGAATTTATAAGGCTACACGTCAAGTGCTAATTGAATATCGACAGATCTATTTATTATAACGTAATTCTCATATAGTTCGGGACGCGTACAATATGTTTCTATAAAGTTCAGTTGATATAATTAATTAGAACAATTTTTAAACAATTATTTTGCCCAAAAAACTTGAATTTCTAAGGCTACACGTCAAGTGCTAATCGAATATCGACAGATATATGTATTATAACGTAATTCTCATATAGTTAGGGACGCGTACAATATGTTTCCATAAAGTTCAGGTGATATAATTAATTAGAACATTTTTTAAACAATTATTTTTCCCGAAAAACTTGAATTTCTAAGGCTACACGTCAAGTGCTAATCGAATATCGACAGATCTATTTATTATAACGTGATTCTCATATAGTTAGGGACGCGTACAATATGTTTCCATAAAGTTCAGGTGATATAATTAATTAGAACATTTTTTAAACAATTATTTTGCCCAAAAAACTTGAATTTATAAGGCTACACGTCAAGTGCTAATGGAATATCGACAGATCTATTTATTATAACGTAATTCTCATATAGTTTGGGACGCGTACAATATGTTTCTATAAAGTTCAGTTGATATAATTAATTAGAACAATTTTTAAACAATTATTTTGCCCAAAAAACTTGAATTTCTAAGGCTACACGTCAAGTGCTAATCGAATATCGACAGATATATTTATTTTAACGTAATTCTCATATAGTTCGGGACGCGTACAATATGTTTCTATAAAGTTCAGATGATATAATTAATTAGAACATTTTTTAAACAATTATTTTGCCCAAAAAACTTGAATTTATAAGGCTACACGTCAAGTGCTAATCGAATATCGACAGATCTATTTATTATAACGTAATTCTCATATAGTTAGGGACGCGTACAATATGTTTCCATAAAGTTCAGGTGATATAATTAATTAGAACAATTTTTAAACAATTATTTTGCCCAAAAAACTTGAATTTCTAAGGCTACACGTCAAGTGCTAATCGAATATCGACAGATATATTTATTTTAACGTAATTCTCATATAGTTCGGGACGCGTACAATATGTTTCTATAAAGTTCAGATGATATAATTAATTAGAACATTTTTTAAACAATTATTTTGCCCAAAAAACTTGAATTTATAAGGCTACACGTCAAGTGCTAATCGAATATCGACAGATCTATTTATTATAACGTAATTCTCATATAGTTAGGGACGCGTACAATATGTTTCCATAAAGTTCAGGTGATATAATTAATTAGAACATTTTTTAAACAATTATTTTTCCCGAAAAACTTGAATTTATAAGGCTACACGTCAAGTGCTAATTGAATATCGACAGATCTATTTATTATAACGTAATTCTCATATAGTTCGGGACGCGTACAATATGTTTCTATAAAGTTCAGTTGATATAATTAATTAGAACAATTTTTAAACAATTATTTTGCCCAAAAAACTTGAATTTCTAAGGCTACACGTCAAGTGCTAATCGAATATCGACAGATCTATTTATTTTAACGTAATTCTCATATAGTTCGGGACGCGTACAATACGTTTCCATAAAGTTCAGGTGATATAATTAATTAGAACATTTTTTAAACAATTATTTTTCCCGAAAAACTTGAATTTCTAAGGCTACACGTCAAGTGCTAATCGAATATCGACAGATCTATTTATTATAACGTAATTCTCATATAGTTAGGGACGCGTACAATATGTTTCCATAAAGTTCAGGTGATATAATTAATTAGAACATTTATTAAACAATTATTTTTCCCGAAAAACTTGAATTTCTAAGGCTACACGTCAAGTGCTAATCGAATATCGACAGATTTATTTATTATAACGTGATTCTCATATAGTTAGGGACGCGTACAATATGTTTCCATAAAGTTCAGGTGATATAATTAATTAGAACATTTTTTAAACAATTATTTTTCCCGAAAAACTTGAATTTCTAAGGCTACACGTCAAGTGCTAATCGAATATCGACAGATCTATTTATTTTAACGTAATTCTCATATAGTTAGGGACGCGTACAATATGTTTCCATAAAGTTCAGGTGATATAATTAATTAGAACATTTTTTAAACAATTATTTTGCCCAAAAAACTTGAATTTATAAGGCTACACGTCAAGTGCTAATTGAATATCGACAGATCTATTTATTATAACGTAATTCTCATATAGTTCGGGACGCGTACAATATGTTTCTATAAAGTTCAGTTGATATAATTAATTAGAACAATTTTAAACAATTATTTTGCCCAAAAAACTTGAATTTCTAAGGCTACACGTCAAGTGCTAATCGAATATCGACAGATATATTTATTTAACGTAATTCTCATATAGTTCGGGACGCGTACAATATGTTTCTATAAAGTTCAGATGATATAATTAATTAGAACATTTTTTAAACAATTATTTTTCCCGAAAAACTTGAATTTCTAAGGCTACACGTCAAGTGCTAATCGAATATCGACAGATATATTTATTTTAACGTAATTCTCATATAGTTAGGGACGCGTACAATATGTTTCCATAAAGTTCAGGTGATATAATTAATTAGAACAATTTTTAAACAATTATTTTGCCCAAAAAACTTGAATTTCTAAGGCTACACGTCAAGTGCTAATCGAATATCGACAGATATATTTATTTTAACGTAATTCTCATATAGTTCGGGACGCGTACAATATGTTTCTATAAAGTTCAGATGATATAATTAATTAGAACATTTTTTAAACAATTATTTTGCCCAAAAAACTTGAATTTATAAGGCTACACGTCAAGTGCTAATCGAATATCGACAGATCTATTTATTATAACGTAATTCTCATATAGTTAGGGACGCGTACAATATGTTTCCATAAAGTTCAGGTGATATAATTAATTAGAACATTTATTAAACAATTATTTTTTCCGAAAAACTTGAATTTCTAAGGCTACACGTCAAGTGCTAATCGAATATCGACAGATTTATTTATTATAACGTGATTCTCATATAGTTAGGGACGCGTACAATATGTTTCCATAAAGTTCAGGTGATATAATTAATTAGAACATTTTTTAAACAATTATTTTGCCCGAAAAACTTGAATTTCTAAGGCTACACGTCAAGTGCTAATCGAATATCGACAGATCTATTTATTTTAACGTAATTCTCATATAGTTAGGGACGCGTACAATATGTTTCCATAAAGTTCAGGTGATATAATTAATTAGAACATTTTTTAAACAATTATTTTGCCCAAAAAACTTGAATTTATAAGGCTACACGTCAAGTGCTAATTGAATATCGACAGATCTATTTATTATAACGTAATTCTCATATAGTTCGGGACGCGTACAATATGTTTCTATAAAGTTCAGTTGATATAATTAATTAGAACAATTTTTAAACAATTATTTTGCCCAAAAAACTTGAATTTCTAAGGCTACACGTCAAGTGCTAATCGAATATCGACAGATATATTTATTTTAACGTAATTCTCATATAGTTCGGGACGCGTACAATATGTTTCTATAAAGTTCAGATGATATAATTAATTAGAACATTTTTTAAACAATTATTTTTCCCGAAAAACTTGAATTTCTAAGGCTACACGTCAAGTGCTAATCGAATATCGACAGATCTATTTATTATAACGTAATTCTCATATAGTTAGGGACGCGTACAATATGTTTCTATAAAGTTCAGGTGATATAATTAATTAGAACAATTTTTAAACAATTATTTTGCCCAAAAAACTTGAATTTCTAAGGCTACACGTCAAGTGCTAATCGAATATCGACAGATATATTTATTTTAACGTAATTCTCATATAGTTCGGGACGCGTACAATATGTTTCTATAAAGTTCAGATGATATAATTAATTAGAACATTTTTTAAACAATTATTTTGCCCAAAAAACTTGAATTTATAAGGCTACACGTCAAGTGCTAATCGAATATCGACAGATCTATTTATTATAACGTAATTCTCATATAGTTAGGGACGCGTACAATATGTTTCCATAAAGTTCAGGTGATATAATTAATTAGAACAATTTTTAAACAATTATTTTGCCCGAAAAAACTTGAATTTCTAAGGCTACACGTCAAGTGCTAATCGAATATCGACAGATATATTTATTTTAACGTAATTCTCATATAGTTCGGGACGCGTACAATATGTTTCTATAAAGTTCAGATGATATAATTAATTAGAACATTTTTTAAACAATTATTTTGCCCAAAAAACTTGAATTTCTAAGGCTACACGTCAAGTGCTAATCGAATATCGACAGATATATTTATTATAACGTAATTCTCATATAGTTAGGGACGCGTACAATATGTTTCCATAAAGTTCAGGTGATATAATTAATTAGAACATTTTTTAAACAATTATTTTTCCCGAAAAACTTGAATTTATAAGGCTACACGTCAAGTGCTAATCGAATATCGACAGATCTATTTATTATAACGTAATTCTCATATAGTTAGGGACGCGTACAATATGTTTCCTATAAAGTTCAGTTGATATAATTAATTAGAACATTTTTAAACAATTATTTTGCCCAAAAAACTTGAATTTCTAAGGCTACACGTCAAGTGCTAATCGAATATCGACAGATCTATTTATTATAACGTAATTCTCATATAGTTCGGGACGCGTACAATATGTTTCCATAAAGTTCAGGTGATATAATTAATTAGAACATTTTTTAAACAATTATTTTGCCCGAAAAAACTTGAATTTCTAAGGCTACACGTCAAGTGCTAATCGAATATCGACAGATCTATTTATTATAACGTAATTCTCATATAGTTAGGGACGCGTACAATATGTTTCCATAAAGTTCAGGTGATATAATTAATTAGAACATTTTTTAAACAATTATTTTTCCCGAAAAACTTGAATTTCTAAGGCTACACGTCAAGTGCTAATCGAATATCGACAGATCTATTTATTATAACGTAATTCTCATATAGTTAGGGACGCGTACAATATGTTTCCATAAAGTTCAGGTGATATAATTAATTAGAACATTTTTTAAACAATTATTTTTCCCGAAAAACTTGAATTTCTAAGGCTACACGTCAAGTGCTAATCGAATATCGACAGATCTATTTATTTTAACGTAATTCTCATATAGTTAGGGACGCGTACAATATGTTTCCATAAAGTTCAGGTGATATAATTAATTAGAACATTTTTTAAACAATTATTTTTCCCGAAAAACTTAAATTTCTAAGGCTACACGTCAAGTGCTAATCGAATATCGACAGATCTATTTATTATAACGTAATTCTCATATAGTTCGGGACGCGTACAATATGTTTCTATAAAGTTCAGTTGATATAATTAATTAGAACAATTTTTAAACAATTATTTTGCCCAAAAAACTTGAATTTCTAAGGCTACACGTCAAGTGCTAATCGAATATCGACAGATATATTTATTTTAACGTAATTCTCATATAGTTCGGGACGCGTACAATATGTTTCTATAAAGTTCAGATGATATAATTAATTAGAACATTTTTTAAACAATTATTTTGCCCAAAAAACTTGAATTTATAAGGCTACACGTCAAGTGCTAATCGAATATCGACAGATCTATTTATTATAACGTAATTCTCATATAGTTAGGGACGCGTACAATATGTTTCCATAAAGTTCAGGTGATATAATTAATTAGAACATTTTTTAAACAATTATTTTTCCCGAAAAACTTGAATTTATAAGGCTACACGTCAAGTGCTAATCGAATATCGACAGATCTATTTATTATAACGTAATTCTCATATAGTTCGGGACGCGTACAATATGTTTCTATAAAGTTCAGGTGATATAATTAATTAGAACATTTTTTAAACAATTATTTTGCCCAAAAAACTTGAATTTCTAAGGCTACACGTCAAGTGCTAATCGAATATCGACAGATCTATTTATTATAACGTAATTCTCATATAGTTAGGGACGCGTACAATATGTTTCCATAAAGTTCAGGTGATATAATTAATTAGAACATTTTTTAAACAATTATTTTTCCCGAAAAACTTGAATTTCTAAGGCTACACGTCAAGTGCTAATCGAATATCGACAGATCTATTTATTATAACGTGATTCTCATATAGTTAGGGACGCGTACAATATGTTTCCATAAAGTTCAGGTGATATAATTAATTAGAACATTTTTTAAACAATTATTTTGCCCGAAAAACTTGAATTTCTAAGGCTACACGTCAAGTGCTAATCGAATATCGACAGATCTATTTATTTTAACGTAATTCTCATATAGTTAGGGACGCGTACAATATGTTTCCATAAAGTTCAGGTGATATAATTAATTAGAACATTTTTTAAACAATTATTTTGCCCAAAAAACTTGAATTTCTAAGGCTACACGTCAAGTGCTAATTGAATATCGACAGATCTATTTATTATAACGTAATTCTCATATAGTTCGGGACGCGTACAATATGTTTCTATAAAGTTCAGGTGATATAATTAATTAGAACATTTTTTAAACAATTATTTTGCCCAAAAAACTTGAATTTCTAAGGCTACACGTCAAGTGCTAATCGAATATCGACAGATCTATTTATTATAACGTAATTCTCATATAGTTAGGGACGCGTACAATATGTTTCCATAAAGTTCAGGTGATATAATTAATTAGAACATTTTTAAACAATTATTTTTCCCGAAAAACTTGAATTTCTAAGGCTACACGTCAAGTGCTAATCGAATATCGACAGATCTATTTATTTAACGTAATTCTCATATAGTTCGGGACGCGTACAATATGTTTCTATAAAGTTCAGTGATATAATTAATTAGAACATTTTTTAAACAATTATTTTGCCCAAAAAACTTGAATTTCTAAGGCTACACGTCAAGTGCTAATCGAATATCGACAGATCTATTTATTTAACGTAATTCTCATATAGTTAGGGACGCGTACAATATGTTTCTATAAAGTTCAGGTGATATAATTAATTAGAACATTTTTTAAACAATTATTTTGCCCAAAAAACTTGAATTTATAAGGCTACACGTCAAGTGCTAATCGAATATCGACAGATCTATTTATTATAACGTAATTCTCATATAGTTCGGGACGCGTACAATATGTTTCTATAAAGTTCAGGTGATATAATTAATTAGAACAATTTTTAAACAATTATTTTGCCCAAAAAACTTGAATTTCTAAGGCTACACGTCAAGTGCTAATCGAATATCGACAGATATATTTATTATAACGTAATTCTCATATAGTTAGGGACGCGTACAATATGTTTCTATAAAGTTCAGATGATATAATTAATTAGAACATTTTTTAAACAATTATTTTGCCCAAAAAACTTGAATTTCTAAGGCTACACGTCAAGTGCTAATCGAATATCGACAGATCTATTTATTATAACGTAATTCTCATATAGTTAGGGACGCGTACAATATGTTTCCATAAAGTTCAGGTGATATAATTAATTAGAACATTTTTTAAACAATTATTTTTCCCGAAAAACTTGAATTTCTAAGGCTACACGTCAAGTGCTAATCGAATATCGACAGATCTATTTATTTATAACGTAATTCTCATATAGTTCGGGACGCGTACAATATGTTTCTATAAAGTTCAGGTGATATAATTAATTAGAACATTTTTTAAACAATTATTTTGCCCGAAAAACTTGAATTTCTAAGGCTACACGTCAAGTGCTAATCGAATATCGACAGATCTATTTATTATAACGTAATTCTCATATAGTTAGGGACGCGTACAATATGTTTCCATAAAGTTCAGGTGATATAATTAATTAGAACATTTTTTAAACAATTATTTTTCCCGAAAAACTTGAATTTCTAAGGCTACACGTCAAGTGCTAATCGAATATCGACAGATCTATTTATTATAACGTAATTCTCATATAGATTAGGGACGCGTACAATATGTTTCCATAAAGTTCAGGTGATATAATTAATTAGAACATTTTTTAAACAATTATTTTTCCCGAAAAACTTGAATTTCTAAGGCTACACGTCAAGTGCTAATCGAATATCGACAGATCTATTTATTATAACGTAATTCTCATATAGTTAGGGACGCGTACAATATGTTTCCATAAAGTTCAGGTGATATAATTAATTAGAACATTTTTTAAACAATTATTTTTCCCGAAAAACTTGAATTTCTAAGGCTACACGTCAAGTGCTAATCGAATATCGACAGATCTATTTATTATAACGTAATTCTCATATAGTTAGGGACGCGTACAATATGTTTCCATAAAGTTCAGGTGATATAATTAATTAGAACATTTTTTAAACAATTATTTTTCCCGAAAAACTTGAATTTCTAAGGCTACACGTCAAGTGCTAATCGAATATCGACAGATCTATTTATTATAACGTAATTCTCATATAGTTAGGGACGCGTACAATATGTTTCCATAAAGTTCAGGTGATATAATTAATTAGAACATTTTTTAAACAATTATTTTGCCCGAAAAACTTGAATTTCTAAGGCTACACGTCAAGTGCTAATCGAATATCGACAGATCTATTTATTATAACGTAATTCTCATATAGTTAGGGACGCGTACAATATGTTTCCATAAGTTCAGGTGATATAATTAATTAGAACATTTTTTAACAATTATTTTTCCCGAAAAAACTTGAATTTCTAAGGCTACACGTCAAGTGCTAATCGAATATCGACAGATCTATTTATTATAACGTAATTCTCATATAGTTAGGGACGCGTACAATATGTTTCCATAAAGTTCAGGTGATATAATTAATTAGAACATTTTTTAAACAATTATTTTTCCCGAAAAAACTTGAATTTCTAAGGCTACACGTCAAGTGCTAATCGAATATCGACAGATCTATTTATTATAACGTAATTCTCATATAGTTAGGGACGCGTACAATATGTTTCCATAAAGTTCAGGTGATATAATTAATTAGAACATTTTTTAAACAATTATTTTTCCCGAAAAACTTGAATTTCTAAGGCTACACGTCAAGTGCTAATCGAATATCGACAGATCTATTTATTTTAACGTAATTCTCATATAGTTAGGGACGCGTACAATATGTTTCCATAAAGTTCAGGTGATATAATTAATTAGAACATTTTTAAACAATTATTTTTCCCGAAAAACTTGAATTTCTAAGGCTACACGTCAAGTGCTAATCGAATATCGACAGATCTATTTATTATAACGTAATTCTCATATAGTTAGGGACGCGTACAATATGTTTCCATAAAGTTCAGGTGATATAATTAATTAGAACATTTTTTAAACAATTATTTTTCCCGAAAAACTTGAATTTCTAAGGCTACACGTCAAGTGCTAATCGAATATCGACAGATCTATTTATTATAACGTAATTCTCATATAGTTAGGGACGCGTACAATATGTTTCTATAAAGTTCAGGTGATATAATTAATTAGAACATTTTTTAAACAATTATTTTGCCCAAAAAACTTGAATTTATAAGGCTACACGTCAAGTGCTAATCGAATATCGACAGATCTATTTATTATAACGTAATTCTCATATAGTTCGGGACGCGTACAATATGTTTCTATAAAGTTCAGGTGATATAATTAATTAGAACATTTTTAAACAATTATTTTGCCCGAAAAACTTGAATTTCTAAGGCTACACGTCAAGTGCTAATCGAATATCGACAGATCTATTTATTATAACGTAATTCTCATATAGTTAGGGACGCGTACAATATGTTTCCATAAAGTTCAGGTGATATAATTAATTAGAACATTTTTTAAACAATTATTTTTCCCGAAAAACTTGAATTTCTAAGGCTACACGTCAAGTGCTAATCGAATATCGACAGATCTATTTATTTTAACGTAATTCTCATATAGTTAGGGACGCGTACAATGTTTCTATAAAATTCAGGTGATATAATTAACTAAAACATTTTTTAAACAATTATTTTTCCCGAAAAACTTGAATTTCTAAGGCTATACGTCAAGTGCTAATCGAATATCGACAGATCTATTTATTTTAACGTAATTCTCATATAGTTCGGGACGCGTACAATATGTTTCTATAAAGTTCAGGTGATATAATTAACTAAAACATTTTTTAAACAATTATTTTTCCCAAAAAACTTGAATTTCTAAGGCTACACGTCAAGTGCTAATCGAATTTCGACAGATCTATTTATTTTAACGTAATTCTCATATAGTTCGGGACGCGTACAATATATTTCTATAAAGTTCAGGTGATATAATTAACTAAAACATTTTTTAAACAATTATTTTTCCCGAAAAACTTGAATTTCTAAGGCTACACGTCAAGTGCTAATCGAATATCGACAGATCTATTTATTATAACGTAATTCTCATATAGTTAGGGACGCGTACAATATGTTTCCATAAAGTTCAGGTTATATAATTAATTAGAACATTTTTTAAACAATTATTTTGCCCAAAAAACTTGAATTTATAAGGCTACACGTCAAGTGCTAATTGAATATCGACAGATCTATTTATTATAACGTAATTCTCATATAGTTCGGGACGCGTACAATATGTTTCTATAAAGTTCAGTTGATATAATTAATTAGAACAATTTTTAAACAATTATTTTGCCCAAAAAACTTGAATTTCTAAGGCTACACGTCAAGTGCTAATCGAATATCGACAGATATATTTATTTTAACGTAATTCTCATATAGTTCGCGACGCGTACAATATGTTTCTATAAAGTTCAGATGATATAATTAATTAGAACATTTTTTAAACAATTATTTTTCCCGAAAAACTTGAATTTCTAAGGCTACACGTCAAGTGCTAATCGAATATCGACAGATCTATTTATTTTAACGTAATTCTCATATAGTTAGGGACGCGTACAATGTTTCTATAAAATTCAGGTGATATAATTAACTAAAACATTTTTTAAACAATTATTTTTCCCGAAAAACTTGAATTTCTAAGGCTATACGTCAAGTGCTAATCGAATATCGACAGATCTATTTATTTTAACGTAATTCTCATATAGTTCGGGACGCGTACAATATGTTTCTATAAAGTTCAGGTGATATAATTAACTAAAACATTTTTTAAACAATTATTTTTCCCAAAAAACTTGAATTTCTAAGGCTACACGTCAAGTGCTAATCGAATTTCGACAGATCTATTTATTTTAACGTAATTCTCATATAGTTCGGGACGCGTACAATATATTTCTATAAAGTTCAGGTGATATAATTAACTAAAACATTTTTTAAACAATTATTTTTCCCGAAAAACTTGAATTTCTAAGGCTACACGTCAAGTGCTAATCGAATATCGACAGATCTATTTATTATAACGTAATTCTCATATAGTTAGGGACGCGTACAATATGTTTCCATAAAGTTCAGGTTATATAATTAATTAGAACATTTTTTAAACAATTATTTTGCCCAAAAAACTTGAATTTATAAGGCTACACGTCAAGTGCTAATTGAATATCGACAGATCTATTTATTATAACGTAATTCTCATATAGTTCGGGACGCGTACAATATGTTTCTATAAAGTTCAGTTGATATAATTAATTAGAACAATTTTTAAACAATTATTTTGCCCAAAAAACTTGAATTTCTAAGGCTACACGTCAAGTGCTAATCGAATATCGACAGATATATTTATTTTAACGTAATTCTCATATAGTTCGCGACGCGTACAATATGTTTCTATAAAGTTCAGATGATATAATTAATTAGAACATTTTTTAAACAATTATTTTTCCCGAAAAACTTGAATTTCTAAGGCTACACGTCAAGTGCTAATCGAATATCGACAGATCTATTTATTATAACGTAATTCTCATATAGTTCGGGACGCGTACAATATGTTTCTATAAAGTTCAGTTGATATAATTAATTAGAACAATTTTTAAACAATTATTTTGCCCAAAAAACTTGAATTTCTAAGGCTACACGTCAAGTGCTAATCGAATATCGACAGATCTATTTATTTTAACGTAATTCTCATATAGTTCGGGACGCGTACAATATGTTTCCATAAAGTTCAGGTGATATAATTAATTAGAACATTTATTAAACAATTATTTTTCCCGAAAAACTTGAATTTCTAAGGCTACACGTCAAGTGCTAATCGAATATCGACAGATTTATTTATTATAACGTGATTCTCATATAGTTAGGGACGCGTACAATATGTTTCCATAAAGTTCAGGTGATATAATTAATTAGAACATTTTTTAAACAATTATTTTTCCCGAAAAACTTGAATTTCTAAGGCTACACGTCAAGTGCTAATCGAATATCGACAGATCTATTTATTTTAACGTAATTCTCATATAGTTAGGGACGCGTACAATATGTTTCCATAAAGTTCAGGTGATATAATTAATTAGAACATTTTTTAAACAATTATTTTGCCCAAAAAACTTGAATTTATAAGGCTACACGTCAAGTGCTAATTGAATATCGACAGATCTATTTATTATAACGTAATTCTCATATAGTTCGGGACGCGTACAATATGTTTCTATAAAGTTCAGTTGATATAATTAATTAGAACAATTTTTAAACAATTATTTTGCCCAAAAAACTTGAATTTCTAAGGCTACACGTCAAGTGCTAATCGAATATCGACAGATATATTTATTTTAACGTAATTCTCATATAGTTCGGGACGCGTACAATATGTTTCTATAAAGTTCAGATGATATAATTAATTAGAACATTTTTTAAACAATTATTTTTCCCGAAAAACTTGAATTTCTAAGGCTACACGTCAAGTGCTAATCGAATATCGACAGATCTATTTATTATAACGTAATTCTCATATAGTTAGGGACGCGTACAATATGTTTCCATAAAGTTCAGGTGATATAATTAATTAGAACAATTTTTAAACAATTATTTTGCCCAAAAAACTTGAATTTCTAAGGCTACACGTCAAGTGCTAATCGAATATCGACAGATATATTTATTTTAACGTAATTCTCATATAGTTCGGGACGCGTACAATATGTTTCTATAAAGTTCAGATGATATAATTAATTAGAACATTTTTTAAACAATTATTTTGCCCAAAAAACTTGAATTTATAAGGCTACACGTCAAGTGCTAATCGAATATTGACAGATCTATTTATTATAACGTAATTCTCATATAGTTAGGGACGCGTACAATATGTTTCCATAAAGTTCAGGTGATATAATTAATTAGAACATTTTTTAAACAATTATTTTTCCCGAAAAACTTGAATTTATAAGGCTACACGTCAAGTGCTAATTGAATATCGACAGATCTATTTATTATAACGTAATTCTCATATAGTTCGGGACGCGTACAATATGTTTCTATAAAGTTCAGTTGATATAATTAATTAGAACAATTTTTAAACAATTATTTTGCCCAAAAAACTTGAATTTCTAAGGCTACACGTCAAGTGCTAATCGAATATCGACAGATATATGTATTATAACGTAATTCTCATATAGTTAGGGACGCGTACAATATGTTTCCATAAAGTTCAGGTGATATAATTAATTAGAACATTTTTTAAACAATTATTTTTCCCGAAAAACTTGAATTTCTAAGGCTACACGTCAAGTGCTAATCGAATATCGACAGATCTATTTATTATAACGTGATTCTCATATAGTTAGGGACGCGTACAATATGTTTCCATAAAGTTCAGGTGATATAATTAATTAGAACATTTTTTAAACAATTATTTTGCCCAAAAAACTTGAATTTATAAGGCTACACGTCAAGTGCTAATGGAATATCGACAGATCTATTTATTATAACGTAATTCTCATATAGTTCGAGACGCGTACAATATGTTTCTATAAAGTTCAGTTGATATAATTAATTAGAACAATTTTTAAACAATTATTTTGCCCAAAAAACTTGAATTTCTAAGGCTACACGTCAAGTGCTAATCGAATATCGACAGATATATTTATTTTAACGTAATTCTCATATAGTTCGGGACGCGTACAATATGTTTCTATAAAGTTCAGATGATATAATTAATTAGAACATTTTTTAAACAATTATTTTGCCCAAAAAACTTGAATTTATAAGGCTACACGTCAAGTGCTAATCGAATATCGACAGATCTATTTATTATAACGTAATTCTCATATAGTTAGGGACGCGTACAATATGTTTCCATAAAGTTCAGGTGATATAATTAATTAGAACAATTTTTAAACAATTATTTTGCCCAAAAAACTTGAATTTCTAAGGCTACACGTCAAGTGCTAATCGAATATCGACAGATATATTTATTTTAACGTAATTCTCATATAGTTCGGGACGCGTACAATATGTTTCTATAAAGTTCAGATGATATAATTAATTAGAACATTTTTTAAACAATTATTTTGCCCAAAAAACTTGAATTTATAAGGCTACACGTCAAGTGCTAATCGAATATCGACAGATCTATTTATTATAACGTAATTCTCATATAGTTAGGGACGCGTACAATATGTTTCCATAAAGTTCAGGTGATATAATTAATTAGAACATTTTTTAAACAATTATTTTTCCCGAAAAACTTGAATTTATAAGGCTACACGTCAAGTGCTAATTGAATATCGACAGATCTATTTATTATAACGTAATTCTCATATAGTTCGGGACGCGTACAATATGTTTCTATAAAGTTCAGTTGATATAATTAATTAGAACAATTTTTAAACAATTATTTTGCCCAAAAAACTTGAATTTCTAAGGCTACACGTCAAGTGCTAATCGAATATCGACAGATATATTTATTTTAACGTAATTCTCATATAGTTCGGGACGCGTACAATATGTTTCTATAAAGTTCAGATGATATAATTAATTAGAACATTTTTTAAACAATTATTTTTCCCGAAAAACTTGAATTTCTAAGGCTACACGTCAAGTGCTAATCGAATATCGACAGATCTATTTATTTTAACGTAATTCTCATATAGTTCGGGACGCGTACAATACGTTTCCATAAAGTTCAGGTGATATAATTAATTAGAACATTTTTTAAACAATTATTTTTCCCGAAAAACTTGAATTTCTAAGGCTACACGTCAAGTGCTAATCGAATATCGACAGATCTATTTATTATAACGTAATTCTCATATAGTTAGGGACGCGTACAATATGTTTCCATAAAGTTCAGGTGATGTAATTAATTAGAACATTTTTTAAACAATTATTTTTCCCGAAAAACTTGAATTTCTAAGGCTACACGTCAAGTGCTAATCGAATATCGACAGATCTATTTATTATAACGTAATTCTCATATAGTTAGGGACGCGTACAATATGTTTCCATAAAGTTCAGGTGATATAATTAATTAGAACATTTTTTAAACAATTATTTTGCCCAAAAAACTTGAATTTATAAGGCTACACGTCAAGTGCTAATCGAATATCGACAGATCTATTTATTATAACGTAATTCTCATATAGTTAGGGACGCGTACAATATGTTTCCATAAAGTTCAGGTGATATAATTAATTAGAACATTTTTTAAACAATTATTTTTCCCGAAAAACTTGAATTTCTAAGGCTACACGTCAAGTGCTAATCGAATATCGACAGATCTATTTATTATAACGTGATTCTCATATAGTTAGGGACGCGTACAATATGTTTCCATAAAGTTCAGGTGATATAATTAATTAGAACATTTTTTAAACAATTATTTTTCCCGAAAAACTTGAATTTCTAAGGCTACACGTCAAGTGCTAATCGAATATCGACAGATATATTTATTTTAACGTAATTCTCATATAGTTCGGGACGCGTACAATATGTTTCTATAAAGTTCAGGTGATATAATTAATTAAAACATTTTTTAAACAAATATTTTACCCGAAAAACTTGAATTTTGAAAGCTGGACGTGAAGTGCTTATTGAATATCGACAGATTTATTTATTTTAACGCAGTTTTCATATAGTTGTACGGACGCGTACAATAATTTTCTAAAGAGTTCGCCAGAAAGTGAAAGTTTTGAAAATTGATTGAAAATTAACAAGTAACATTACATATAATATATTGTAATTTTTAATTTATTTAAAGGGGATTAAGTATGGAGTGAAAGTATGTAAGAGTGATATTAAGAAACATGAAAATATAATATAATTACTAATTTGTGTTTAGAGAGTGAGAGAGGGGCGGAGGGTGGATAGTGGGAGAGCGTGAGAGATAAAGACGAGGATTAAATAAGAAAGTAAAATGTAAGAGTAATATTGAACAATATGAAAATAATATAATTAATATCATTAATAATATAATTAGTAATTTAGAGAGGGGGAGAAGGAGCGTGAGATAGAGAAGGGCATTAAATATGATAAAGTGTGTGAGAGTAATATTACAGAAGAAAAAAAAGTGCAATGTTCAATATAAAAATGCTAAGTGGCGCGCGCGAAGCGCGCGCATTGTTGTGTTCTAGTAATAAGAAAAATGAGATGCATTTTCTAGAAATATATATTTTGTTTTCACAAATAAATTTTTTTATAACAAATAAATATTGAAGAAGACGTTATAAGAAATATTTGGTTCTTAATACTTCGACATTTTTCTCTCAGTGTACGCCAGGGAAATAATACATTCGAGAATATACAAGAAAATTGCGTCGAAAACGTTTTGTTTTCAAAATTTTAACTCGATTGTCATTCGTTATTAATTAAAATTTTTTTATTTTTATTTTACATTTGTCGAATAATAACATTCTCGTAACAACGTTTCTTTAATTACCTTCGAAAATCTTCCGTATTCAAATGTATTAACTTACTACAATTTAAACACATTGTTTTTTTTTTGTAATATTATTAATTAACGAATAATCTTTTTTATTCGTTAAGCGACACTTTCCATATTTCAACGTAGGTGGCATAGGTGAAAGCAGCATTCAAAAAAGGAACTCATTTGCTCGCGCACGGCACCTTCGCGTAGGTGGAAGGTCGGAACAGGATTCACGGATCAATGTGTTTTTGCCGTGAAGGCGAAAGACTGGATGTGCAAGAACGATTATATACATAAATAAATTGCTCTTGGGAACTTTCATTCGGCGTAATTGGATCGTGGCCAATCGGTTTGTCATCGACGGGCGAAAGTGTTAAATTTCTCGTCAAAACGGTGGGCCGAAAATCGAGCGGCAGCGCAATTACGTCACGCAGTGAACATTATCGAACACGCCGCCGTTGACGACGGGATGTCTCGAGAAAAGAAAGAAAATCGCGGCGAGTGATTTACCGGGGAGAAAAGGAACAGAAGAGAAAGGATACCGGTATAGTCGCGCGCGCGCGCGCGCGCGCGGAAGCGGGCAGCGTCCGCTCGAGATCGATATCAATCCTCGCGAATTAAATCGCGATGTGTGCCGGCGCGCTTCCGGTCATCGAAGATTCGATCGCGCTGTTGCGCGATCGCCAACAGCTATCCTCGCTGTCGTATCGATGCAACACACGCGTATCAATTTTTTTTTTCACGCGTGATTTCTAATAAGATTAAAGAGCCGGTTGTGCCGGCCTGCGCGCTGTAACAAAACAGATCGTGGCGTTTGCAATATAATAACGATCGCAACCAGGCCGCCGCGGCCTAGGCGTGTGTAATGCTAAGCCGCTTTGAAATACCGAACAGCCGGATAATTGCAGCGACAGGTGGCGTTGGATTGAGATCAGAACTTTTATCAGTAAAATTTGCAAGCGGATGCTTAATGCCCGGCTCGGGTGGCTTCGCATCGATGTATTATTATCAAGGAGATAACAGTCGCACACCGGTTCTCTGACCTCTTTCTTATTCTCGATAATATACGCAAGAAATGTCGGTCTCTCTATTATCTTGAATGACATATTTTTCTAAAATTCACTTGATTCTCTCGCTTTGTCTTCTTCTATCCCTTATTCTCTTTCTCCTTATCTCTCTCCTCATTATACACGACTTAGCCTATCAGTCTTTCTGCATTCGTATTAAGTCTAATCTCCGATTATATAAGGATTAACGTCAGTATCGATTAATAAGCACGCCGGTAAAGAGACGTGTAAAGATTGTAAAAATCGCGGCCCGGTCCTTTTTTTACGGATCACGTTGACACTTCATTTCCAATATACTGATATCATATATTTATCAAGATTGCGCGACGTGACTCGCCCGCGTATGCATTTCCAATCATTCGTATCGTTCGTCTGATAATCAAGCCGATCAAGCTACAAGTCGGAACGCGTACGATTGTACTACCGCAAAACGCAAAGTTCGCGATTTGCATACAATCGCACGACCTGACGCAGCGTATCGTGCGTTTTCGACGCTGCTCTCGTTCTAGACGCTGCATTTGTATCACTTCCTGAAACCAGTGACATTTATTTCACTAAACTCGACGCAGGCATGGTCCAGCGATTAAACCTCTCCATCGAATTCTCCGCGAAAATGCCTGAGTTATTCGCGCATCGCGTAACGAAAACGTTCGAAAATAATACATTACTAATAGAAAAAAGATTCGACGATATTGCAACATCTTTTGGACAAAGGTTTTCTTTTTTATTTGAACAACATAAATTTCGACAGATGTAAATTAATGACAATATAATTAATACGTTGCAAATGGATAGAATTTGGATGCAAGTAAAAATTCTATTAAAAATAACTCGGTGAGACTTCCGTTCGATGGTCGGTCGATAGTTACATAGATGGCTATCGGAATTATGGCGGATCCCAAATTGAGCGTTATGTGCACATTATAATAATGTAATGACCGGGGGTATACTTTTTTTCCAGGATCATCCGCGTTAGTGGGATGCGCCCTGGCGAAGTTCACGTTCGGGGAGGACCGTTACGCGAAGAAACGGCTATAAATCTGCTGGGCCGACACTTATTGCGTCCATAAATCGATCGACTTATTAAATCAATTAAATCGACTTATTAATTTTGACGCAGAAATCGCGCAGGTCCGGTCGCCATATCGCCAGGGTGATTGATTTATCGGCCTTAATCAATTTCCACGCCGAAAGTTTCGCATGAATAAGTAATTCCTCTCCCTGCGTGGTCCATGGCTATTAGCAGGTCGTCCGAATACGGGTATTATCCGGGACGACTCTTGGCATCGTGACGCGGCGTGCTCCATTTTTCAAAATGACCAAAAAATTCCTCGGGAGGAGAAAGGATCGTTACATTCTTACGGCGGGGAGGCACGGAGTCTCGTAATGGAGTACCGCGAAAGCTGATATAAGAGATAAGTGATAAATGAGACAAATTTAAAGGGCAGCTTAAACCGATGCTGCGGCAGGAGCCGCAAAGAGACGTTGCGTTAGTTTGTTGCGCTTTTAAGCTGTATTCAGATAATAAAATGTATGCAAAATGTGCATCAACACCACTCACATAAATCACTCGGTATGCGTACTTATAAATCATCCATTAAACTGTTTTCTTTTTTTCTTTTATAAATATTTAATTTTCTAATTTGATGATTACTGCGATTTGGTAGGTGGTCGCGGCCAATCAGAGTCGTCCTTCGATTTTATCTATCCGCGACTATATCGGTCATTGTTTAGACACGTACTTACGCAGCGTTTTTAGTCATGATGTATCTGTTATTGTCACGAGATAACAACATTGTGTAATACACGGTAGTATCAATCGTACCTATCCGTCGCTACTGGAAGGTCGGTAATACGTGTCGATGACTATCTGAATGACACTCGACTGTCTTCGAGTGCTCCAATTTGTTTACTGACGCGCGCGAGCATTACCTTGATAGACCTCCTGTCGAGATCGACCATTTTAAGTAGCATTCAGAACTCTTAAATATTGCGTTGAAATTACAGCCGGAACGGAGATTTGGGTCTCACACCTTTTTTCAGGAAACCTTCCTGAGCTCAGTTCGAATTAGATCTTGAAAGATTAATATCTAGCCTCTTCCTTTGACTAACTAATAATGCTTTTGTGGAGATAGAATGTGATCGATGGTATTGAATCATCGGGAAGATTAATATTGCAACAAGCAACAATCGCCGGACGTCGTCTATGATTATAGGTATTATTAGTATAATTACGAGATGATCGGTGAATACGAACCTGCCGTTGAAAATAAGTCGCGACGATGTTTTTACAAATATTTTTTTAATCAAAGGCTTCCTCGGAGATGGAGGATCGTAAGCTACAAACATCGCGTCTTCGGAATTAACGATCGCTGTGGACGCACCTTTAATCGTCGGGGCCCTGCCAACTCCGCGGGATGCCATGCCTCGAGTCAAGCATTCCTGACACCCTGAAGTGACTGTCGGAACCAGAAATGGAAGGAGAAAGAAGGAGAGGCAGAAGGGGACTGGGAGTTAAACCAAGAGACCGAGAAAATATCTAGAGTTTCGTGGCAATAAAAGGACGCTCTCGTCACTCTCGCCCATTATTTGCGTCCGACGATTATCCAGAATCAACAATCACATATAATAACCCGCCTCCGTCAGAGCCAGGCTCGCAAATCGCGGTTCTCACTTGGTGCTAAAATAAGTGCAGAGATTATTCGGTCTGACAATTTATTCAGAGCGCCATATGATGCCATCTGCGTAATTTATCTCTTTAAATAGAAGGAGATAACGTACTGACGTGCCTTAGCGCATCGCGTATCAAAGATATTTTGCGGCGGACGAGGAGATGGATTTCACACGGGAACGCAATGCGGAAATTTCAGGAGGGACCTCCGCCCCACACGATCTCCCCACACTTTACAGCGCTTTGGTCACCGTGTGTGCGCTCGTTGACTCTCTTAGTAACCCCATAATGTACCGGCGATGCGACGCCGAAATGGCATTAAGAAATAACGGCGCCTCGGTCTCCTCGTAAATACCACGCGCGACCGTTCAAGAGTGTGCCTAGCGCCTTCTTAAAATATTTTATCGTTTACGCCACACATGAAACTCCAACTAGCCACCTGATATTTTATCAAAAACTTTTCTTGTATAGAATTCCGTAGAATAGCGGCTTTCGAAAAGTGTGACTCGTTCTTCATGGAATCCGTTTCGAAATATGCCAGCATTAGATTTTAATGTCGCAATTGAAGTAATCTTGGGTATTCACCTCGATAATTTCAACATGGAAACATTCTTTAGAAAAAAAATTCTTTTCGTGTAAATAGGACAGTATAACTGTGTTAACTGCCTAAGAACGGTTTGTACAGCGGATTATTGCTGCAGTGCCCGTCGTAAATACCCGCGCGAAAGCTAATCCATGCAGTTTTCTAGTGGCGTCTTATTAGTCTATATTAGTCGTTAGTCATGGAAGAATTATGGGAGCAGGGAGGACGAAGAAATCGCGCGAACAGAATCAACGACGTGCGAGCACGCGCGAAAACTTGTCTACGCGACGGCGGGCGCGCTGCTGGCCGGCGCGGCGCAGCGGTCGGCGGGGAAATATAAGAGTGGCTGCATCTGCCGCAATCTCCCCTGACGGAAATAGTAGCCAGACTACAGACGGAGTCTCGTTGCACGATATTTTAAGTGATATCAAGTTATTAATACCACGCGGTAGGTATCCCGCGCCTAAATATACATTTTTGGCGCGAGCCCAAGTCATCCCGGGCCGGTTTTAATCGCGCGCGCGGGGGGGGGGGGATAATGTTTTACTCGATAATTGGAAACTGTAGATCTCTCGCGTGGTCCCTCCTCGGTTTATCGAACCTGATAACTTTTTAATTGGGCCTTGTCGATGTATACAAATATGTTTCTCATTTGCGATACCATGTACCGTCCGATATTCCTTGGGGACAATTACGAGGTGTCCAGATGCTTCGGCGAATCTTTTCCGAGTTCGATAGATCGAACTTCTTTAGTATTCTTTCACGTTTTTTTTTTTTTTAAATTAGACAAACATTACCCTATAGTAATATTTGCTAAGATTGTTATAGTTATGGAAGAAAGGAAATTACATTTTTTAAACATCATATTCATATATCCTTGCACAATTGCTTTGCGCAGTTATTAAGTGATCAATCAGATATTTATCGGAATGGATGATCAATCCTTCGTGATTAAATGAGGGACGACGGTTAAGTCATGCGGGAAGGAGGAGGTCAATGGTCTATCAAAAGACGGTCGAAGAACCCTCTCGCGACAGCCTTAGTGGTGGGAGGGTTGGTAGTTAGTAGCCGAAGAAGCATCTGTTAGCGCCAAGCATTCACATGTAAATCAAGCACCACTAAGAGAAATAAACAATTGGAAACAAGCGTGCAAGACGAGCCTGACATACGGGAAGATGCGCAAGCAAGTTTCTGCTTGAAGGGGAAAAAAAAAGGGACGAGACGAGAGAAAGATCCGACGTTGAGTACGAGAAGGGTGCGTACGAATTAAAATCGTTGCTCGCAGCCCCATTGTCACTCGATCTCCCTTTCTCTCTTTCTCTCTTTCTCCTCCGTGAAAGTCACTGTAATATTATCTAAGATTCCGTGCTTTATTTTGCGAAAAGCACCACTTGCATTCAACAGCCGGAGAAGGTTTTCGAGTAACACAGTAAATGTATTATTATACGTGTATCAATGTTGGTCAAGTTGAATGGCTTCCAATTTGGCTTGGATCCCTTTCAACAGGCGCGCGATATTATACGCAAAAACTTATTATAAAGATCCGTGAAAAAATCTCTCCACACCATAGAATTTGATCTGAAAATATTCTTGGCTTTTTCTTCCCTTTTTTTTTTTTAAAGCGTAAAGCGAACATCTCCTTGGCGTTTTAATCGGTCCGCGCTCCATTAGGCTTTTGTAAATCGAAGTATCCGTACTTTATTGCCCCGAGAACAATCTCGGTAGCTTAATAACCGCGTCACGTAGAAAATAGCGGTCGAGGAGAAAGATTAAACGGCCCGGTCGAAATCGGACTCTAATTACCTGAAGAGTAAGGTCACCGCATTATAATCGCCTCTCTACGCCGCGCATATATCGGAGGTTCGGTGAACCCACACACGCTATCAATCTTGAGACGTAATCGTCGACGTTTCATTAGAGCGGCACAATATAGCCGCGCGAACAATTTCCGTTCGCGCGCTCCTCTCGTACGTACAAATATCGCCGTAACGGAACGGCAACGTTAATTCGCTAACGTAATTCGCATCCTCTTAATTTCGAGTTCTCATTATTTATTCTCCCCGCGTTTCCAAATAAAGCGCGGCACGTCGCGTCCGCGTCTCTCGGCTACGGTTCGGCGGCAATTTCTCGTATTTTCTCTCATTAAATCGACGTCATTATTGGTAGCTCTCGCGCGCGCGCACGAGAGCGAGTGTCTTTGAAAAGCGAGAGAGCCAGTAATTGCAGGTGTAATGTGTCCCTCGTTACGGACGATTTATTCGTCTCTGTTGGTTCGCGCGCAGAAGCCCGATCGCGATCTGACCGAATATTTCAGGCTCTCGTCCGGTCTTCGCTTTCAGCTTGCGTTTCCGCCTTTTTCTTGTTTCTTACACTTCGATATTGGAACGCGTCGCAGAGATCGGCGTACATAATAGCCAAACAGCTGGCCTTAACACCGGTGCCGCATTTTAATAACAATAAATCCTCGTCAGTTACGCGCCTTGTGTTTTCTGTACCGAATAAAAGTAACGTTTCTTTTTTGCTAAACGTAAATATATAACGCTTTCTCTCTCTCTCTCTCTCTCTCTGTCTTGTGTACTTTAAGTTTACTAATTACAGCTCTGGTCGAATCAGCACTGCCAAACGCCGCGGCACTTGAAAACTCACGATACCGATACCGATAGTAGCATCGACCTTGCGAAGTGAGCGAAGGTAGCAATTTCGTCGCGGCTTAATAAAATATCAAGCAACTCTCCTCTCTCTCTCTCTCTCTCTCTCTCTCTCTCTTTCTTTCTTTCTTTCTCGGTGAATCCTTTTCATCTAAACGAGCGGGTATGGGATTAAAGCGAGTTCATTGAGAATTTCTGAATCACGTTTGCCCCATTCCCGAGGGGCACACTCGTGCCCGCCAATTACGAGAGAAGTTGCTTCCCTCTACGGTTCTTCCCGTACTTCAGCCTCGCCTCCTGCTTTATACAACCGCGAAGGTCACGATATGCACTCGACCGCAGTTACGGCCTCGGGGGAAACAACGAGAACGAGAGGAGGTGACGGTGGGAGGCATCTGGGTACCTGACCTTTAACCCGAACTTCTTCACTACCGCGAGATCCGCGATAGTATAGTGCTTTCCATTTTACTTGTCCTGTGAAATCATCGATTGTGATCGAGAACCTGTCGACTGTGAGTTTTGTCGTGTAAATAAATTACAGTGTGTTATAAAAAGAATTCACTTTAAATTTCTGAAAAAGTAGCTGCGATTCTAGCCGTGCGGTTCCAATTGTTCAATCAAAGTTTTTTTTTTTCTATTACTCTTTTTAACACATATGTTGAATTGTAAATATTACAGAATATAACGTTGAAAAGCTATTAGTTGAAAATGCGCAAACCTAATTGAAACATTCGTTTCCGGATCTCTTCGAATTGGATCGATTAAATTTTATGATCGAAAAAAATCGAAGAGAAAAATAAAAATATTTATTTTTATGTTTTATTGTATCTAAATTCTGTATTCTCTCTGATCGCGGAGAGATATTTTTAGCTAAGAGTACACCTTTTTTAGTCTTATAGAGCTCACTTTGTTAGAAATTACCTTCAATTAAACAAATGGCTCACTCAATAGCCTTTTATTGACTCATTTTCGAAAAACAAGTAGTAATTTCGCAGAGAATTTCCAAGAAGCTAAAATAAAACTTGGCATAAATATCGACATGAATATAAATATCATTTATACGCGGTGAAGAGTGAAGTAGCGGTGGAGAATGACGTTGACCTAATTTCAGATTAGTAACTGTCGCACGCGAGGATAGAGCGCACATGTTTCATTTGATTTGTGTCATCGTACTACGAAGACAAGTTGTCCAAGCTTTTCAGCCTTCCCCCATCGTATTATCAGCCACGTCTTAATTAGACTAGCGTAAACATAATAAATTGGATCAATATTAATAACTGCGTATAAACAAAATGATAATTATGAATTAAATGTGTATGTAGACATTTTGTTCTTTGAAATATTAACATATTCTTATAATATTACAAATAATATGAAAATCTCTGCATGTCAGAGATGGAACATGGAACAGGAACCAAGAGAATGAATTGTAACAAAATCTTTATATATACATATATAACATTGAAAACCGATAGAACAGAAGAAACTTATCTGGAGAGAAAATATATTTCGTAGTAAATCTAAAAAAGAAATATTAAAGAAACGCATCTACGCGCTCGTATCCATTCTCACGGACGACTTTCTTACAAACGACGTATGCGCGCGTGCGCACGCGTGTGTATGCTTCGCCAATAAAAAAAAAAAATCAATCTTCCTCTAGAAAGTCGCCGTAAACACTCATTTTCACGGCCGAGGGAAATCGTGGGTGTGCGGAAGAAAACGAGCGACGGGGAAGATAGAGGTGGAGGCGAGTATGCGCGCCCTTGCCCGTTACGAGAGAACGTGCGCCGACTTTCGTGCGCCTCGCCGAGATAAGTGGTGTATGATTTGGCGATGATTGATGGGGTCGTAGGTCAAAGTGATCAGCGGCGCTCCGGGCACCTCGGCTCACCTGACTCGGCGCGGACCTGAAAGTCTGAAATACCGGGGGGCCCCTCCCGGCCCTCCCCGCAAGTAATACGCCTTCGTTCGCATCCTCCTTCGCTGTTCCGCTTGCGGTTTTTTGCTCTCTCTTTCTCTTTCTCTCTCGCCTCCTCCCTTATTCGTTGGTGCCACATACGAGCGCCCATCGCGCTTGATATCGCGTCGGCACCTTCGAACGGCCCTCAAGCGACACGACGATTTAAGACTTCGATGCGTGTTTGGATGATGTTTCATTCGCTGCAAAATGACATGCCGCCGGCTTGGTGAGAGGGAACGGGGAGGGGGAGATTGAAAGAAAATTATCGCCGTGCTTTGTAAATGCCGCAGGAAATGTACCGCGTCCAAAGAACATTTCGACGCAATTTTGGATCGCTTTGTCTTATCTTACACGGAAAAAACAAGCACAGTTATATTAACATGACATGCTTGGTTCAACAAAATTTAGTTGGACTAAATAGAATTTCTGGTTATCATAATAAAATATTCTGGTAACCAACCAGAATATTTAGGTGTGACAATGGTAAAATTTTGATTATTACTAATCTAGTTATAATATCTAAGTGTCTGGTTATTATAACTATATAACATAGATAGATAAACATGATATGTATAGTTAATACAATTAAACACAATTTTTGGTTATTATAATAAAATATTCTGGTAACCAACCAGAATATTTTGTTACAATATCCGTAACAGTTCATTGGATACCGTGTGTGGATGTCGCATCGGAATTATACGCGCAGTTCTTATTTCATTTGATGATCGTAAGCAGTGCTTCCAGTCTCAAATCTTTTACAGCAGCAAGCGATCGACAATCGACTATCTGCTGTCTTTTTTCCATGAAGGAGACAGCTCGAGAGAAAAGGAAACAGCAGATAGTCGAGTGCCGTCGACCAAGCTGTTCGCTATCCTCTCCACTTACAGCACGCTGCTGTGAAAAGAGTCGAGACTGGAAACACTGTCGTGAGTTTCCTCACAAAAATCATAAATTTGGACTGTGGACGTGTTGGACGTGTTAAACGTGTTGGACGTGTTGTGGACGTGTTGTGGACGTGTTGTGGACGTGTTGTTGGATAAAAATAACCTCAAAAACGATTATATATTAAAAATGGATGATAAAACATGCGATTTACTTCGTGAATGGGGATTTGAAGATTATATTGACATCTTTAAAGGTTTGTATATTTTGATATGATAAAAGTTCGATTTCGGAAGCATACTACATTGTTAGATTATAACGTGTCAGTATTAGCAAGCTATTAACAGTTTTTTTACAGATGCATTTGTTTGCCTCTTATTCATATTTTTTTTTCATAAACTAAAAAGTAAAACAAATGTTGTTTCGAAAATACTTCTTTATTATGTTGATATACACAATAGATCTTTTTTGTATTATGATTTGTGGTTTAGTTTACATCTGTCTGTCTGTCTGTGTGCGTGCGTGCGTGTGTGCGTGCGTGTGTGTGTGTGTGTGCGTGCGTGCATGTGAGTGTGTGTGTGTCCAATTAGTTCAACAAGACTCTTATCAGCATTAGCGCTAAAATTATTCTTTTTTTAGCAAATGAAATTGATTATACAGCTTTGAAAATTATGAAGCCTTCCGACTTTCAGACTATAATACCAAAGATAGGACCTAGAATCAAATTTTGTGATAAATTAGACCATTATAAGGCTGATCTACTTACACAGGTATTGACAGTATTTTTGGTATGTATATTTACAATATTTTGTTCTGTGCAAATATTACAATTTTTTTGTATATTTTATACTTTTTCTTGCAAATATTCTAATAATAACTTTTGGATTGTTACTTCACTATTACTTTTATTTAAATATAAAGAGTGTATGTTGATGATAATTAGATTACTTTTAGCAATTAATATTTTAAGAATATTATTTTTAGCAATTAATCTCTTCACAAGCATCATCCTTAATAAATGACATATCAACAGAAAACGATTCTTTAAATCCTCCAATTGTAATTTCTGATAACAATGATGTTTATGACACTGATAACACTGTTATAAAAGAAACAGTATTAAACGTAAGTCAAACAAATAAATTTTTTAAATAAATATTAAAAATTAATTTTTAATAACATTTTAAATATACATTTTATAAACTAATTTCTTAATAGTAATAATAACTTACTTTATGTAAAATTTAAAATGTGTTTGCATACATCTTTCGTCATCATTTTTTACATTTTGCATATTTATTAGGTAATCACTTTGAATGAAGAAGGAGGAGAGCAGACAGAAGAGATACATTCTACAACAAATGTAAGTAAAGTCAGTAATTTTGAATTTATTAATAATAAAAATGTACGAAAATTATTAATTAATTTATTTTATTATTGTACTATTTATTTTATTATTATATTTTTTATTATATTATTACTTATCTTATACATATGTACTTTTTGAAAGTATATTTTTATAAATGTGTTATATTTTTTCTTTTATGTAAATATATAATTTTTTCAATTATTATTAGGTTATTACACAACTCTGTGATACTGATTTAGATGCAAAAGCTGCCAAAACTGTTTTAAATAGTACTTGTAGTTATAAACAAAAGGACGCAGCAAGAAGCAAACTGTGTTTAGCCATTATTAAAAATGAGTTAAAAGAAAACGAGAACAAAAGGTAAATTGAACTTTAGGGTGCGTTTGCTATCTTTATTACTTATTATATATTAAGAGATGATTATGATACTTTTGTCTTAAACTTTATGTTTTAAAACACTTTACTTCGTTTACGAGATATTCGATTGCTTATATTAGAATTTTTGACCTGTTTGTACTTTATACTTATCTTAACAGATACAATTCATTTATTTAATGTGCTTTTTAAATAATTGTTAATAATAATACGATATATGTATTTATTAGAGTAAGTCATAGACGATGGCAAGAATTAGCCTTGCAAATACAGGACGCTATTCCAGGAGAAATTCAAGTTAGTAATATGGCTTTCTATATGTATAATAAGGAGACATAAGATATATATATATATATATATATATATATATATATATATATAATATTTCTTATATCTCCTTATATCTTATAATCCTTATATTCTTTTTTTATATTACGCCTTTTTTATCATATTTTTTGTACAGGAGACATATTATATTCCTTATAAAAAGCATTCTGACAAGAAAGTAAATGCCAAAGGCAAATTGTACGATAAATATACAAATTATGTAAAAGAACTACGTAAAAGTGGTTTAAGACAAAAAATTTCAAATTCGACAAACAATGAACCAGGTTAGATTCTTCATAAAATAAAATAAAATAAATTAATAAAATATATATATATATATATTTAAAATCTTTTAAATTATATATTTTCAAAAAATTGCTATTATTATGTAAAGTATGAGCAATTTATTATTTTACAGTTGTAACTTTAAATGATGATTTGAGTGGAATGCTTGAGTGGCTTCGTACTCATAAAGAACCATACGAAGAAGTAAAAGAAAAATGGGATGCTACTCGTGATGTTAGATTGGCGCAGCTACGACAGGGAACAAGTAGTGTGTATGATTATATAACTGAATATAGTGCTCTTCAGTTAGCAACTGGCTTCCAGTTAGTAAGTGTCCGATACATTTGCATAAATCTTCCAAAATATAAAAATGTTTAATGAATGATAAAAAATCATTTTTTTTGTTGTAAACTTTTTAGCTTCTATCAGACTTTAAAAAATTATATCCTGAGTACGACACACGAATGTGGAGTAGGTGGGGAGAATTCACAAGGAAAGTTTCACTGTTATTATCTATTGAAGGTATTGTCCGTCAAATAGAATAATTTCAATAGTAAAAAGTGCCATGAAAACATTAATGTGACATTTACACACATTAATATATATTTTTTGCATAAAATTCTTTCTATATGTTTAATGAAGAATATACATTAACTCTGTATTGCAATACAAATGATATTGATTTTTTTAAAAAGTAATTTCTATTTTTAGGAGATTCTGATTTGTGCCTTATGCTAAACTTAGGACATCTATTTACTCCAGTACCTGTACCACTAGCAAATAGAAAAAAGTGGAAGCCAAGTACTCAGGAAATGATAGATGGATTTATTCTTCATGTTAAAGTTAGTTATTAATAATTTATTAATTCAACTAGCAATGACAATTTTTTTCGTATGTAAATTAATGTTTGTATCAGTCCTTTCATAAAGTTTTTTCTACTATGTAGGTAATGAATGATTTGGAGCCGAGTTTAGAAAGAGTTAGATGCAGAGCCCAAGCTTTGAAAACAAAAGTTCAACCGCTTGTTGTTGCTGTAGGCTCAACTTTATCATTATGCAAGGACTTTTACGTCGTAATAGACAAAAATTATTACAGATTCGATGATATTCGCACGGCAATAGATGTATGCTTTAAGTGCGTGCATGCTTTACACGCTGAATATTCTCCTCAATGTGAAAATATTTGGTATTTTTTGCAATTTGCATTATATGAATTACATACTCAGTGGGATAAAGTTATACCTCAAGTAAGTAAACAGTTGAAAGCTTTTTCCGAAAAGTAAGAAGTTTTTTTATGTTGTAACTAGTAGTAAACGTATTATGATTTTCAGCTACTGATTTTTTTAAGTTTTATTTCATTAACTTTGTTGAACTATACTTATATTAGTTATATTATTTTCTAAAATAAGATTATTTTAAATTTAAATATTTAAAAATATTCCCAAAATAGCTGCTGCAATATTTTTGTTTTTATAATTTGGTTATAACCAATAAATTTAATTTTATAACTGTAGTTTATTTAAAGCATACATTTATTGCTGTGATTGTCACCATGGTTCGATGTATTGTCAAAGATTGTAAGTATAATGCATTTGCATCTGTTAAGGCATTGTATCTTCACATTCAAATATGTCATCAATGGAATATTAATGAAAAGATTATGTGTCCAGAAAAAAAATGTTATCGAGATTTTAAAGGATGGCGTACTTTCCGCAGACATTTGATATCATTTCACAAAGTACCCTCTGTACTACATTCTAATTACAAATCAAACGAAGAGAGTAATATTAACAACGGTACCGTGCCTGATTGCGACGATCAGAATATGGCCGCTGCAATTAACAATCAAGATGTGATTGATGATGCAGTATCTTTGATTGATGACAATACCAAATCATTTGAATTAGCTACAAGTACTTCGGTACAAGATTTTGTCATGTCTTTTATTAGTAAGCTGTATGCCACTCCAGGCCTTCCACGGAATATTATTCAAATAATAGTGGATGAGATGCATGATCTTCTCAATAATATATCATCATTTGTGATACCTTCCATTATGAATGACTTGAAGAATGTGTCTGTCGATGAAAATGTATTAATTAGAATAAAGAAAGGACTAAATATTCTTACAAAACCATTTATGTCTATGGAAACAGAATACCAAAGATTTAAAAATTTGTTTTCTACTAAACATTTTATACAGGCGACAGATTATGTTGTTGGAAGTCGCTTTGATGAGAAACTTATTAATGGTTGTATTAGAAAAGAAATGTGCGATGTCAAAGCTAAATTTATATCTATAAAAGCAGTCTTACAACAGTTATTATCTCTTTCGGGAGTATTGGATACTATTCTTAACTACATGGAAAGTTTAGAGAATGAGAAAGAATTGTTATCAAATTTTATTCAAGGTGAAATATGGCAAAGAAAAAAGCAACTGTATTATAAGGATAAAATTGTTATCCCTCTTTTTCTTTTTTTTGACGATTTTGAGGTAAATAACCCTCTCGGTTCTCATGCTACTATTCAAAAGCTTGGTGCTGTTTTTTATTCTATACCTTGTATGCCTCCTCAGGTTTCTTCTCAACTAAATAACATTTTCCTTGCCTTACTTTTTCATTCGGCGGATAGAAATCAATTTCAAAATAGCAGTATCTTTGGTATTCTCGTTGATGAAATAAATGATTTACAGAGAAAAGGTTTATATATTCCAACAAAGACTGGTTTTATTCAAGTATTTTTTGCTTTAGGCCTTATTTTGGGGGACAATTTGGGATTAAATTCCGCATTAGATTTTGCTGAAGGATTCAATGCCACATACTATTGTCGTTTGTGCAAAATGTCACAAAATGAAGCTCATTCGTGTGTTATTGAAAAAGAAAATCTTTTAAGAACTGAAATTAATTATAATGATGACATAAAAACTAAAAGTTTTAAAGATAGTGGCATCAAACAAAATAGTATATGGAACAAAATTGATTACTTTCATGTAACTTCTAATGCCATGGTAGACAAGATGCATGATCTCGATGAAGGTGTCTATAAATATGGGATGGCTCACATTTTGTATCACTATATAATTCAAACCAAAAAAATTTCTTTATCCTGTCTAAATGAACGACTTAAAGCATTTGATTATGGCTCCAATAATATAACAAACAAGCCACCTCTTATAACTGATAACGAAATAAGAAAAAAGGATTTAAAATTTTCAGCAAGTGAAATGAGTAATTTTTTACTTCTTTTTCCTTTTCTTGTTGGCGAGGATGTACCTCATGATGATGTATGGCAATATTTTTTGAGTTTACGCAAGATACATGACATTGTTAATGCTAAATACCTTCAGAAAGAATGTGCTGAATTACTAGAAGTATTAGTTGCAGAACATAACGAAAAATATATGTCTCTTTTCTGTGACAATCTTAAATGTAAACATCACAATTTAACTCATTATAAAACAGTAATGAAAAAAAGCGGACCTTTATCTCATTTAAGTGTTATGCGGTTTGAATCTAAAAATCGTCTACTTAAACTTGCTGCAAATGCAACTTGTTCTCGCAAAAATATTACTCATACATTAATCGTAAAAGAACAGCTCAATTTATGTCACAGGTTTTTATCTAACACTATATTATGTGAAAATCAGAAAATGGGACCTATTGTTTTTATTGGTCCCATTTTTCTAATTGACGAATATCAATTAATTAAAAGTTCTTTATCCCCTACTTTCACTGGAAAATGCATGGAAACTACTTGGGTTCAGCATAGAGGTATAATATACAAACCTAATCTCTGTGTAGTTATTGATATTTTAGATGATCTTCCCCAATTTGGCATTATACAAAAAATTTTATGCAATGAAAGCGATGATTTGTGTTTAGTATGTCAAAATATGTATACCATAGGATTTAATGAAAACCTACATGGTTTCGAAGTTCAGGATGCCGTAGGCTTAACCGCTGTAAATATATCTCATTTGTTTAACCCTTTTCCTGCGATAGTAGCACGTTTGCCATTGAGCGGCAATTTGTTAGTAGCAACTAAATTTGCCTTGTAAACTTATAAGTTATATATATGTATAATATATAATTATTGTAATTATTATTTTGTTATTGTAAAAGAAAGTATAAAATAAATATTCTTTATAATTGCTAGAAAACATTTTGTTATTTGTACTTTGGATAAATGAACTACACTATACTTGTTTCTTTAATCAGAAGTCTAGTTATATTTATAAGATATTACCATCATATTACAACTAACAATGTAGTCATTTTCACCAGAATTCAACCAGATTTATTTGGTTACTTAAACCATAATATGAGTCACCAAACTTGTCTGGTTGTCTTTATCAGAAACGCGTTACCAAATTTGTCTGATTAACTTAAACAAAAGTATGGATCGTCCATATTTTACCAGACGATCTGGTTAATATATCCAGATTTCTGATTGATCCAACTAAATATTTTTTTCCGTGTATTTGAAAAAAAAATTGACTAAACATTGACTCAAATATATGAATATTAATAACATTGCCTTTAAGCGAATATATATTAGTAATTAAAAAATTGTACTCGATTGTAATTAAAATCATATAAATAATAATACGAATTTTGAATGTCCGAATTTTCCGAATACAAATATTAAATTTAATTAAAACGCACAAGATATCCCAATCGAGGTGATATAACTTCAGCGTTTCCAAACAGATTTTTTAATTTACAAGAATAGTCAATCATTACGTAGGACAGTCGGTGATATACGCAGCAATAAATAAACAGTGAAAGTCTCGATGAATACGAGTATAAATTTAGATTTATCGACAAAAGTTTAGCGACGTCGGTTGACTCCTGCAACCCTCAGGGGCGAAAGGAGAGAACTTGCTCGTCCGGCAATTAAAATATATCGACATCCGCGTGTAATAAAATAGAATCTCGCGAATACGCGTTTCTCGCAATCCATTCAATTTCCACCTGCGTGCGCACTGATTAATTATTCGATGGCGGATGGTTAATTATCGATACTTGTGATAACGGAATAGATGGATTCGTCGAAGTGAGAAATGCCGTCCGTTGCACCTCTGACACCGTCGGCTGAATAGTTTTTCAGGCGCAGCATTTAGAGTCGCGTTTGGTGGTGCGTTTTTCGTTTCTAATGTGAGAAACGAGCCTGCGTATCGACGAGAAAAATGGCGGTCCGCCGTGGAAACGGGCAGGAACGGAGATCGGACTCCTTACTTTTTTCGACTCGGTGCATTACGAAGCCTGCTCAAGCAATGTCGACCGCATTAATTCGGGATAATCAATTTGGGCCTAATTGGGGATTACGACGAACCGCTCGGGGGCCCCCAGTCCCGCCTCCGTGTCCTTTATTTCTCCGTAGGAACGCGGGCGCGACCGCGGCGCTAATAGATTAATTTATTACGCCAAAGCCCTCAAAGACACCGCCCGACTTCGTGGCTCGGCGACATATTAGTATCGTGTTACGGCCGTCGTTAAACGAACTCAACGGAGAACCGCGAACCTTCCACCGATGGAATGTTAATTCCATCGCAATGTACCCACCGGATGCCTTCAGGAATGCACGCACGATGTGGGTGACATCGGATATTTTTTTTCAATTGGCACCTTCCTCGTAAATCTTTGTAAAATTCAAGACTTACGACTCGTCGAATTATTATAACCTAACATTAATATATTAATGTCACGTATTAACACAATTGACACATGTAATTTAAGTTTCTAATTTAATAATCATACGCACATCAAGTACGTTGTATCAATCTCGAAGATTTGTACACGCAGATTCGAAAGAATTTTCTCGAAATTACACGCTCTCAATCTCCGGGCATATGCAGGCGTGACAAAGTGTGTCGCATAATAATATTACGATTATTTACAACCCGCACACACCGGGTAAGTCACCATCGCTCCGTTACGGCTGTCTCCCTGGCATTCGTTAACGTTAGATCTTATCCCTTTTCATTGCGTTCTTTACGACATTATGATCGCGCACGGAATAAGTCCATTAGTGCTATCATAAACCAACGCCGCGAACTAGTACTGGTCAATATAAACGATCTATTCCTGTCTCACAGTTTTCTCTTATCGTCTGCCGACGATCGTCGTCAACGTCTTCACAGTCTCTTCCCCGCGATTGCTTTCTGCGATTGCCAATTGAATATTAAACGACACACTTAACACATCGAGTGTTGCGAGAAATATATCAGTCTACGATGATAAAATCATGTATGTAGAGCGTTGAATGAAAGAGAATTAATCACACTTCCAGTTTACAGATGTGAAAGCTGTCATTTTCGCATTTTTCTAATAAATGAATGACATAATTAGAATGTTTAAGTTATTTTATTTGTCGCAATAGATGTAATTGATTATTTTGTGTACTCGAGATATCATTTGATCAGATATTAAGAAAATGTCTGTACTGAGATTAAAAGAATCAATTTTATTTTTATTAACATTACACACATATACAAGCATAATAACAGATACATACCTATATAGAAATTGAAGCTGTAGGACACAGGTATAATGGTTAAGATAATAATATCCAATCTCTCGAGCATCATACATATATTTATATATAGTGCACTATATTCCTGTCTCTCTCTTCAAATATTTTCATCGGATATATATTACGATATTTTTCGCACATCCGTAACTATTTGTCGGGGGCGTACGAAAGCTTCCGCGAAAGCTCGATTTACACGTGGCGTATTCATTCCGACGTTCGTGAGAAGCCCGCGTGAAATCGCGAGAGCCCCTTAACTCTCAACACCATAAATCCAGGCCGCGTAGCGTCATTAGCACCGAATAACGAGGCCGATGTTATGGTTGCTCCAGCTGGAGTCCCTATCGCGGTCCCACGTCCGAAATAACGACACCCGTCACCGATGCAACCGTGGGCACGGGGTGCGTCACATTCCCGGGAGATCCCGAAATAAGCCCTCCCCAAACGTGGCTCATTTGTACGGAGATTTCGGGATTCGTCGTGTGGAAATCTTTTGCTGTTTCTTTGCAAATTTTTGTGTCTGCAATCGTTTAGTTACGATCCACAAGATTTGCACGGAGAATTTGTTCTATAGCAGTACTACTGCAGAAAAAAACTCTTATGCGAAATATATCATGCTTTCGATGGAATAAATATTTACTCATTTACTAGTTGCTAAATTTTAATTTTTACACTTAATCTTATTTGATATAATGTACCAATATAATTCTAGATTTTCAATTTTTAAAACATTTTTTAATTTTATGTAATTTATTTTTTTTTAATGCTTTGCAAATATTGTGCAATTAAAGGGATGACTCATATTTATGATGAAACATTGCTTACGATTTCGCAAAATTCATTTTCGATGTATTTGGTTTTCGAGGGTACGTACAGTTTTATGTGCTACATAATTTAAGTTCCGATTATAGAGCACGTGCTTTTCTTCCTTCCTTCTTTCATTTCTCTCTCACTTCGTCTTTTCTGCTTTCTCTACATATAATCGAGTTTGAAAACAACAAACAAAATGTAAAACCCGGAACATTTAAAATTAAAGTCAGGTCAAACGTAATAGTTACATTGTTTTTTTCTTTTGTAATCACTGGCGAATAAATAATCATTTTATTTAAAATTATACAAAAGTTGGACAGTTACCTCGATATTAATTGTATTTACTCATTTTAAATAAACGTAGAATTTCCGCCGTAAGAATTAAGTATATTCTATTGTTTACAAAAATGTCTTTGAGTCTGCCCGTCGTACCTCTAGATAAATAGAGATAATTTAACCCAGAGATCGCGCGCAAGCTGAACCGAAGGACGATGACGCAGCAAGAACGAATCGATCCCGTCTCGTCATCTATTCATATCGATCTACGTGGCGCGACGAGAGTCCCATGGAAATTTATTTATCTTACGATCGGCCGACGAATGACAACACCCACGTACTCTCACGTCCCTCATTTACGGTCGTCTGGACGCACAACGCGTAGTATTCTCAACGCACAGAAACGTCGACATCGCTCGGCACCGCCAGCGGCTATTTCGCTGGAAAAAAAAAAAAAAAATTAAAGCCGTCGTTGCGTGTCCTGACCACTTTCGCACATTTTTCCCCCCGCAAATCTACGCACGGTAAAGTAAGGTGACTCATTCAGTTGGGAAAGCATCGGAACGCCAGGCATCGTCGTCGCCCGACGATCCTCTTTACGGATTCTGAATTACGAAATTACGCTTGTGGACGGCGAATAATTCGAGTTTAATATTCTTGCAATTTAAGCTTGAAATTTTTCGAATCGGTTTAATGGTAATATCGGTCCGCGATAATCAAGAGGACCCTCGCGCGGGCTGATTACATCGGTGTGCACCACATGTTTCCGTTCCCCTTTGCCGCCCTCGACGCCCGTGCATGTACACACACCGGTACCAAAATCGTCATGCAATTACTCGCCCATAAACGAGCGACGCTAAAGGAAGTTATGCGCCCGGCCAATAAAAGCACCGTCAATGACACACGCACGGCCGCCAGCAAAAAGCGTTAATGGCCGCCGCGCACCGTGCAAGGCCCACGAGCACAATGTGTACGTTATACAGGGTGCTTCTACGCTCGTCCGCTGTTAGAAGCGGACGCGGAGGAGAGCCCGGCGATAAAGCCGATCGGTCAAGCTGCCGCGCCGAAAATTAACGCGGTCAATCACCGCCTAACGATTCTGCTGCCAGATAAGAATGACATTTTAAATATCTTTATTGCGCTTTTTACAGCGCGTATACCGTCCATTTAGACTCGTCGAGAAAACGTCAAACGTCGTTTATGTCCTTCCACTTTGAGGCATAGACAATTTGCGAAACGAAATGACGCGATGGTTAACATTAGAAGTGTGCTAATGAATGTGCTGAGATGAGAAGTAACGCGGCAAATGACTGATTATGAAATGCTGTTAATAGCAATTAAATTTCTCTAGCAAGCGGAGAAAAAGATTAATTTTATTACACGCCTGTCGTCAAGCTTAGCTTAATAAAATTAAACATTTTCGAACATCGTGAATTTTATTCGGAGGGAATGTATAGATAGTTCGAAATTAAAGAAAACAGGAAAATAATAAAATTAAACCGTAGCTTTAATTGGTGCTATGATTACTTAATAATTTAAATCGAATTGTACAATTTTTTTATTTTGAGAAATTATAATTGAAAAACGTTGAAAAGTGATATCTAAATAAAACAATTATGATGGAAAATAATAACTAAAAAAAACTTATAACTAAATAGATTAATTCAGCTTTATTCGTTTACTTTCCTTCTCGGGGCCTCAATTATATTATTCCATACGATCGGAAAAAGAGGCGATGTAAAATACAGCGATCATATTCGCTGTCGCGTCTGTTCTACACGTGTACAACACGCGAATTGCGTGAACACTTCGTCGCGGCACCATCTCGAATGGAAACTACTTCGAAAGTGACACCCTGTGTGCATCCATGCACGCGATTAAATCAACGGCGGCGAGCCATCCGCGGTCAACAACACGGCGATCGGCGGCTCCCCTTGCCCGCGGACCATAAATGCCTTCTTTGCCGTGCGCGAATATAATACGCCTGTCAATAATTTATAACGCGGTCGTTAACGGCGGCCTTTTTTTTTTCCCCCCCGAAACTCCCGCCGAGGAACGCCGATGACCCACTGTCTCGCGCGCTCTGTGCGCAACGACACGCTCGCATTCGGGCATCTCTTCTTCCTCCGTCGGGCCCGATAAATCGTTTATGGGTTCGGCTCGATTCCCATCGTCATTAAAATCTTTCGCTCGCTCGCTCGGTCGCTCGGACGGTCCTCCAATTAATTGCGCGCGAAATGCTTCGGCGATCGGCGTGAGCGATGGCATACCGCGGCTGAACAGTTGCGAGCTGCTTTCCATTGAGGGCTACTGCGTACGTACAGCTTATACCGATCGCGGCGAGGATTACGTCGAAGTTCTTGCCATCCCGAGCCGGCGGTCATGGTCTACCATCGAGATCGATGATAACTCTGCGTATGGACTGCATCGGAATTAATTAAACGAGAAATCATAGGAGCTTTATAAAAACGCCGAAGAAAAATGGAGGAGGCAATTTTTATTTGTTGTAAAATCAAGATTGAAATCGCTGCACTTTTGATCGGAATTTAATTTCTGTACGTAGTTTATTTAAATAAAAATCGCGTTAATCTGAGCCGATAATAAATCGGGACGTTGGCTTCTCTTACATTAAGGCGCTGTGGACGCCGCTTAAAAAGGACAAGCGAGCAGTACGCTGGTAGGACAACAAAAGCATATTTCTCATTCGCTGGGCAGCGTTAACTCCAAGAATAGTGCTAGCGTGGGCAGCTCTCCCACATGCCTTCTTGCACGTCACACACGCGTCACACAAAAGAAGCAGATAAGGCACTTCGTCCTTAAGACAAAAAACGAGCACAACTGCGATATCTTTTAAGAAAAGAATTCTCTAAATTATATATCGAATCGTGTGGTATCTTGGAATTATATCATACGCGATGTCATCGGTTTTTGTTTAGACAAGGTTAAAACAAAATTCAAAAGATTATTCGATTTTTGTAAACAAAATTTTGTAAAACGATTTTACATTAATTTATTTAAATAACAAAATTGTACACCTTTGATTCTGGCATGATATTGAACAGTGTGCGCTATCGTAAGCTTATAAAACGATGAAAAATTATTAATAATTACTTTCTTAATGTACCAAGTATAATCACGGATATTCCTACACTTTTTTCTTACTGCTGCAATATAATAAAAATTATATAAATAATTACAAGTACATTTCTGTAAGAAAATATTTTAATGATTAAAAGTAAAGAGATACTCGATATGAATGAAAAAAAGTCTAATTCCAGTCAGTTCTCGGCAGAAGTATCCAGCAGAGAAGTGATTACAAAATTTAAAAGTGCTCCGCAATTACATTTATAGTATATCTATGTTATCATCGGGAAATTTTAAGTACCAACGAAACGATCAAAGTATAAATCGCTCTTAACGTTAATGCTTCCGAACACGCAACTGATATTAATCGGCCCTTAATGAACACCCACTTAAGACGCATCGATAAACAACTTTATTTTCGAATCGAGGAATATCTCTCTCTCTCCCCCCTTCTCATAATAAGGTGTCGCGCTACCTCGGAGGGAGGAGAGCCAGCTCCCCTACGGGAGATTCGTCGTTCCTCTGTGTCGGTCCGTCACGTCGTCGGAGCGGTCGGCCTCGATTAGGCCTACAGAATAAATTTCTGCGGAGTGTGGGAGCGAGGCGGCCGAGGTCCTCGTCTCCAATTGACCCCACTTTGCTGCGAAACTCAAGTCACTATGCGGGCAGATTTCAGTACGTATACGCGGGCGCATGCCTAGATTTTCGCAGATTACGTACGGGGTCTCCCGCAGGTGAACCACCGGCCGCAGTAGATCGCGCCGAATAAACGCTCTCCGCGCGCTTACCTTGGCAAAGATTGAGAAAGATAAGTTTCAACGATAGTAATAAATACTATAATAATGCTGATAATAAATTTACGACAGTAATAAAACTATGATATAATAATCATTTAGATGTACAATTATTCTTCTTATTCGCAATTGAAAGAATTCAAGTTAACGTTTTAAAAATTAAGGATCTTATAAAATACATTCTCAAGTTTGGCGCATAAGATAATTATTTCTGCAAAATTTATTTATTATTTATTATATGGCAAGATGGATTATTACAATTGTAGTCGACCATTTAGATTGTGTCCAAGAAAAATGTCTTTAAAAAATTGAGAAATTAAATAATTGTGAAATTTAATAAACATAATATCCTTGCGAGAAAGCGAAAAAAAATAATGTTCCAAGATTTTTATTTCTAAAGCTAGCTTGTACAACATTGCATAATTTTCTTTATATTTTATCTTATTATATTATTAATTTTATTTCTGTAATCTTACAGAAGCAGGTCAAAATTTTTCTTATTATATTGCAATATATTTAAAATGTAGTCTAAAATAATGTGTGATCTATAAAAATTAAATTAAATACAGAGCATGGACAAGGAGATTAATCTATTTGTCCTTAATATAAATTTTATCATTGTTTGAAATAAGATTATATAATACTCGAATAACCATTAATGTAATGTCGTACTATTTCTTGAGTAAAATATTTTTTATTATATAAGTATTATAAGTGATATTGGAGGACATTTTTGTTTCTCATACTATTTTTAAAATTGCTCTGTTTTTCAAAACTTTAATGTTTCTGTCAATGTAGCTGTCTGACTTAAATACTATCGAATTATTATGAATAATATTGATTAAAGAGAATGAAAAACAGATTTTCTTCTTTAATATATTAAAAAATATTCTGCTAAAAGAATGGTATAAATTGATCTGATGACTTCAAGCATTATATGAACTTATTTCAAACACAGATGAAATCTGTATTAAAGACAAATGAGCTAACAAGTGTTAATCTTTTTTGGTAAAATAACCAGTCTACTTTCCAAGTGTTACATTATTTTGTCTTTTATATATTTGTGCCAATAATTTTCTAAGAGCTTTTATCCTTAAATTTATCCTGAATATGAATACATTTGATCTTATTTACAATGACATTATACGATATATTAAAAGAAAGTTTAATAATTGAGAGAATTTTCGCAATTGCAACATTGCGCGCGTAATTTCTCAACATATTAGATTCACTGACGTCACGTAAAAATTAAGATCGTTATCACGGCTCTCCTTATGAGATAACAAGTCGGTCTCACGCGCAAATATAGTACATAAATGACGTAGTGGGTGGTGGTTTCGTGTGGACGAGTGTTTAAGCATTAATTGAGACAAGAGCCGCGCGTTGGTGGTCTAAATTCTTCGCTATTCCGGGAAAACTATTTTAAGAGACGTGTATCTACGACAATTCGCCAAGTCCAAGGAAACGAGGGGTGAACGATGACGTGCATCGATATGTAGGCTTCCACTACTTACGACATTTCGCAGACGCGTCTCGCGGTCGCGTTTCAATGCGTTCAATCATCTATGTACAAAAATGTTTATCTATCTAAATTAAACAAAAATTACAGTCGAAGTAATGTACGATGAAGTAATTTCAGTTTTGTCCTGTATTGCACTTTTATTTTGCGTAAATTTTCTTTAAAAAAATATTTTGATACCATTTTTTACTTTATTTTCCCGCTGTATATTAACACATGCAAAACTGGATCATTCCATGCAGCACTATAATTATCGTTAAACTTTATGTGACTTGTGCTAGCTTGCATACGATATAATCTAAGAATATAATATCCTTGCTCATAAATTCTATAATCACATATTGAAATAGTAAACATTAAATAAAATAAATTTTCTAGCTGTATCAAAAATTTGTTATTTACGACAGATTTGAGCCGATCATTAATTCAATAGATCACAGTTGTCGTCTCGGTCGCTGTCCAGAGTTATTAGTGTCAAACGTGTCCAATATCATTTAGATTAGCTCGAAATTGTCCAGCTCGGAGCACCACTCCCGATCGTGTCGGGCGGGGAATGACGCCCACACGCGCAACGCTGCGTCGCGTCTTAAGTGGTCCCAATGAAAAAAGCGCACGCCCGAGTCCGGGGACGGGTTCCCCGGACAGTTGCATTATAATTACTACAAATTGAATCGTTTAGCCGCTTTTAAGGTCGTGAGATAGCGCCTAGCGGGAATGGAACGCACCGTATAAATCTGTTGCCGCATCCGTCCTTGATGTACGCGCGCGCGGGTTCGAGTTTATCGGTGTGAGGCCACCTTTAACGAATGTTATTTGCGCAAGAAATGCGGCCGGTCCGACATTAAGACCGTTTCACCACCAATCATCCATCCGTAATCTCCGTAGACTCAAAAGAATATCTACGATAATAGCAATACTCGATATACTACAATGTGTGTGTCTCCCCAAACTCGTTAATGGAATAATTAAACGATTATGTTTCTATATTTCTTTCCTTCTCCCTCGCGAATATGCAATGCCATGAATTGAGGGGAAACATCTGTAGTCATTTATAATGGGATTTTATTATATACGTAAGATATTCGACTTGATCGTTGTGACTTGGAAAATAAGCAATCTCCATCCTTTAAACAGAAGATAATAAATTATTACAAAAAAGCATCTTACTTCGACATAACTAGAAAAAATAATGTTGGAAATTTTTATACCCAACAGGTGCTATTAAAATTCATTTAAGAGGTTATAAAATTCACTTAATACTATAATTCAATTAACGTCATCCACCGCATATTTGTAAAATAAAATTAACAAAAGATAAAAGTGAATTTTAAATATTGTATAAAATAAGAATCAGGACAGCATTTTTCAACTTATCTCTCGCAATCTAAATCCAAATTTTTTAAAAATAAAAAACAGTGGCCACTCTTATATCGTATGCAGTACTATCCGGCAACTATAAATCAAACGTATTGTTAGCAATTTATGCATATACGTGGAAATTATAAAGAAGTGGCATTTTACTCGACTTTTCATCTTCTCCCTATTCGGATTTTCTCAAGGAATAATTACGGAATATTTATCTCAATTTAAGTTTTAATTAAAAAATGAAAAGTAATTAACTCATGATATTTACAAACTTAATTTTGCTGAAATAAATGTACGAATATTTTGTACATATTTACACATATTAAAAATTTTATATTTAATACTTACTGAACAATTAATTCGTTTTATGCAAAAAATTAAAAAAGTGATTAAACAAAGTAAATATAAATATAACTTTAATCGACGTGCATTGTCTTCGTATGGCATCTGTTTACATTACTTTGAATCTTTTGCTTGGCGAGGATCATAAATGCCTACAAACGTCTTGCCCTTAGATCGGAAATTTACGATCGTTGTTCTGTATAAAATGAGAGACCGGCGGTTATCGCTCTAATTGTAATTAACGTCTCGCCGCAGCGATATAAACCCATAATTTTTTATTCATACGCATATTTATGGCTTTTCTTGAGTCGACGATAATGACGCATGTCGCGTGAGCGCGCTGCTTTTTAATACGAAATTATGTAATCATGATAACATCGGCGAGCATTACGGTAAACGTCGACTTTCGTGAATGCCTCGTCGTATCCGTGAGACTCTACAAAGACTGACAGAGAGATAATTAGCGACATAAATTAAGCCACTTCACATTAAGCTGCCTTAATTATCCTGGCTACTAAAAGCTGACAAATTCCGTGAGATCGTAAAATCAACGGCTGTAGTTTACAACGTAATGGCTTAACTCGAAGCGGCACGTAAAAAAACTAGCGCGATTATCGATGCTCTAAAGCCCCGCTATTAAGAAAAAAAAAAATTAATTTCTCATATTACGCAATTAATATTTATTCCATTGACCAATGACGTTGCGTATACCGTCGTGAGATTCCGCGGCGATTGTCACACGAAAAGAAATCCGCGGATGACGTTCGCGATCGATTTTGTTCAGCCTAGCTCGAGGCGAATCTCTCCACAATGTAAATATCGCTTTTCCCCCGAGGCCGAGACTCTCTTCGAGCGGAGCGCAGCGATGAATATTCATGCCGGTAATGACGCGGATAATTGTGGTGCGCGCGCGGATCCTAAAGAAACTCGAAGGGACTACGCCTCTCTCCGTACGCTCGCACCTTCCTCGAGGGCCCTCGGGGCGGATGCGCGCGTAACTCGGTGGTTAATTCAACAACCATCGGCGGATTGGAAAACACGATTGCAATCACTCCGCGGTACGAAGATGGAAGAAACGAATGGGACGTGCGCGCGCGCGATTCGCCGAGGCGGCGGATCACGCGGAAGGAATATTAAACGCGAGCACCGGTTTAAGGCAATAAAGATGCCACCGTTCGCGATTTGTTTTAATATTAACAAACTTCGTAGGTTAATTGACTTCGTCCCGCGCGATCGTAAATTATATAGGGAGAACGGTAGCAGAGCCCGCGATGCGGTAGCGAGTGCAGGCTTTCATGCGTTTTCATTCGGTCGATAGGCCAACGGTGAGACACGCTCGCGCTTTAACGTTAACGTTCGTATAATTTCACTGAATTACGGTAAGACCGACGTGTATTAATTAACAGCTGACTTTCATATCAGAGATACTAACTTTACAACTGGGATACGCGCATAAATTAGGAAGATCGTTAAAATCATTGGCGCTCATTGAGCTCCATCGGAATCGGCAGAGGGGGAGCTCGCGAAGTGCGTTTGCTCGTGTTAAACGGGTCGGGAGAAAGCCCGATGCACATCGAGGGGGAAACTGGAGAAAGAAGGAGCGAGAAAATGGAGAGCAGCAAAGTGAAATGTCTCGGGCACCCACGCGACCGCCAAGTCCAGATGAACGGTTTGTGCGTTTCAGTGAATTTACGAGCCGGCCGCGGCCCCACGCTACGGAGCCGTCGTATATTAGCGGCTGAAAGCCAGCAAATGAGATCCGGGAAACATTACAATTACCATCGCAAACAATATTCCGCGGCGCTCGGACCCGAGAAAACGGTTATTTACTGCCCATTATAGTCAAGGGACAGCCAGGAAGGGAGGAAGGCGCATAACGTGCGCGAACCGCCTCTCGATGACACGCGTCGTAGACGAGTCCTTCCCCCCCCCCTCTCCCCCTTCTCCACGGAGAGAAAAGGACTAGCTCCGAAGAAAGTTACAAGGGTGTAAAGCGTAGGAAAGGATTCTGCGACATCCAAAGCGAATTATTGTATTGCGCATTTTAATAATTGAACATTCAATTGAAACTATTTCAGTAGCTATCATCTGGGCTTGAGATTATTATTACCAAAGTCTTTTTTTAATGTAATGTCGTTTGTTATTTGTTATTTTATAAAATTGGTTACAAGTTTCTTCGGATCAGCGGTTTTATACTAGGTACGTTTGAAAACTATTTGCCAAATTTATGAACCGTATCCTTGAGAAATTTATGAAGGAGGTATGATATTAATTTTCAGCATACAATTATTAGAGAAAGAGAGAGAGAGAGAGAGAGAGAAAAGCCATTGCGTGGAAAATAATGAAACGCCATTAGTTCATGCGGGAGTCGCGATGATTTACGCTAAGCTCCTTGTCATTTCGTAGCCGCGCGCCGCGGGATTATAAATTTCGCGCGTCGCTAGAAAGTCTTAAATCCGGCGCCGGTAAAAGTAATGAATAAAATGATCCCTCGCAAGGTATCGTAAATAAATCGCCGACGACGTCGCGGGGTCCTTATTGTCGCCGGGGCGACTACTTCGCCACGCATCGACCGCTCGACAGTTTAGTACGTGGAACTGGCGGTTTAAAGGAATTTTTCATGGATCCGCACATACCCACACGCATACGCACGTATACATAAACACTCCGGCTCGCGCATTCCGCTTGAAAATAGGCATGTACAATCCATCAGCCTGCAGATCGTTCCGTTGTAACGCGTCATGCTTAGTCGCGGTTTGGAAAAAGTGCATCAATGCAACTGGTTATTACATGGACGGCCAACGCAATCCTGTATAATATCTGAATTCACATGTTTCGAGAAAGTTGCAGCTATTACGCGTCATAAATAAATATAAATATATGCGAACGCACGTCCGTCCGTTTATCTATACGTTCGATTATAATATATCTTGTATGAATGCGTGACGCAAGTTTAGTGATGTAACGAAACGCACACGTAACTTCATCGGGGTTGTCTGGAATGAAAGAAGGAATGAAAGTTCAATGAAAACGTTACTGTTTTGTGATGCGAATTATGCGATAAATTTGATATTAATGTTGATAAACGGAATAAAAACGTTCACATTTCGCGTTAAAGTATCAGCGATTAGAGATCGAAATATCGGGCTGTATTTGAATTGTTAACATGATAACCGGCTCGAAGTGAAATAACTGGCGTGACATATGGAAAACAGTATAGAAAATTGAGTCATTGAATTATGGAATTATATAATAAGAGCCTAAGCGTGTGTAAATGTATAAATGAATATATTGAAAGCAGGACGAGAGTGAGAGTGAGAGTATATGCGAGAGCGCGAGAAGTGTGTATAAGAGCGAAAAGTTTGAGGTAAGAAGAATCGACTCACGCGTCAAGTCGTCTAATGCCATGTGGCACTCTGACGGACATCTAATACCTGTCTAATAGCTGTGTCAAACGGAGACACGCGAAGCGTGTTATGAAACGAATATCACACGCGCGCGACAGAGCCTCTTTCTTCGTTCTCTCTTTCCGTTATGTCCTCGTGGTGCTCTGTGCCAGGACACCGCCTAGACATTAGGCGCATTCAAAGCATTCCTTAATGTTTCACGGCAGAATTTATAACATATTTAGTGACCGTTGCCGCGATACAACGGCGAGATAACGTCGCGCGGTTCGCGGTTCGCGTCGCATACGCACGGGCGTATGCACATGCGCGGGCCCCCACGAGCAACCCTCGCCCCGGAGATTTATGTACGGCGCATGGAACGCGTCGTTGTCGCCATTGTGCGAGCATTAGGTAACTCGGTTGGTACTTTATCATCGCCGATGTAGAGGGAATAAAAAGAGATGATCGAATGGACGGAACCGGCGGCCTCGGTGCCGACTGTAACGAGAATAGATATGCGCCCGAGCGGGATAAAATGCAGCTCAAAAGTTTGAACCGGCAACTCTCTCTCTCTCTCTCTCTCTTTCTCTGAATAGAATAGAAGTCGTTGCGGAAAACTTTCGTACTGGCTATGTAGCTGAAGCTAGCAGGCAAAGGCAGCAGCAAAACGCCGAGCGGCCAGGCCCAAACGTCATATAGGCGTTTTCAGGAGGCACACTCAATCAAACATTAACAATTCCCTGGTTATGAGATTTTTAACAAACTACGAAATTTGCATAGGGTTTAGTCATTCTAATACATAATCGATTATTTGCAACAAAATTTGTAATTTACTAATTGTTATAAATTTTTTAAACTAATTTTTATTGTTTCCCACGCCTAAACGCAAAGTACGGTTTCCTCCAAATTTTTGCGTTTAGGCGTGAGGCGCAATAAACAATAAAAATTAATTTAAAAAATATTGTAACAATTAGGAAAATGCACGTCCTCCCGTGAATGATCGATCGGTCGATTGTCCGTTCCGGAAAGATATTTCTAGCCAAATTTGGAGAAAATCGTACTTTGCGTTTAGGCGTGGGGCGCGGAAAACGATAAAAATTAGTTTAAAAAATTTATAACAATTGGTAAATTAAAGTCTTGTCGCAAATGATCGATTATGTATTATAATGACTAAACTCTATGCAAATTTTTCAAAGGTTGTTAGAAATCTCATAACCAGGGAATTTTTAACGTTTGATTGAATGGTGTCCCCTGGAAACGCCTACATGACGTTTGGCTCTGGCCGCTTGGCGTTTGGCTACTGCCTTTGGTGCTAGTTTCAGCTACATGTACTGGCTACTCGCTGGCTATGCTTGTGCTGATACAAGCAACAGAACGTAATCATCAACACAAAACTCGTTGGGAAATTTAGATCGCGATCGCATTTTAATAAGATTTTCATATTCTTCGATTTTTTAATTCACAGATATGAGAGAATTTTCTTTTGGAATTTAGGAGAGAAATTTGAAGCGAAATTTCTTTTTGTATACCTTGTCATAAAACTCCAGTTAAACTGCTCTAATTTTATACAGTTAAATTTTATCTCAAATTTAATTAAACATCATTCGAGTATCGTAATGATTCTTTGAAACGACCAGAAATCATCACGCTCAGCACACGCCGCTGATCATGCAATCAATCGCGGGCTCTTAGTACGTAGTAGTGGTAGTAATCGTAATTTCTACACCGAATAATCAACCGTGGACTACTTTGCGGTTCAATTACCGGCGGCAATCGCTTTTAGAAGACGTTACGACCGATCGTAACGTTACCGATTAGGGCGAATCGTCAATGGAGCCGCGTATAGCATAGTGACGATCTCGTCGTCGATAAACGAGGTCACTTCTAATAATTCTAGCAGCCAGATTGGTTCGATCTAGGCTGCCTTCGGGCCGCGCGAGCTACGAGAACACGGCCGGCATCTAAATAAGACACAATCGTACCGAACAATCGCATGCCGCCGCTGTTGCGGCGTACGACTTTCTAGCGTGGCGCGTCGTCTCGACCGGCCTTGCCAGGACTCTACCGGCGGTAGTCGAATCGACCGGCTAGCCAGTCAGCCGGCCAGCCGGGCACAGTCTCTCCGCTTCGTTCAACAACCTGTTGCTTTCCGGCGCCGCGCCGCGTGTTCGCCGCCGCGCGATAAATCGCGTCACTGGAATGCCAGCCTCGAACCAGCCAGAGGGGTAGATTTCTCTGCAATATAGAAATATTTTATACTTGCAACCCTAAAAAAAAAAGAGGAGGAGATCTTTAACCCTCGAAAACGTATAATTATCGCACAAATCTTCGTGTTCGCGAGAGAACGGGCTGTTTATTTTCAAAAATAAACAGCGATTGTTGTAAAGAAAAACCATGATCGTCCTTAATACTTTATTTGCTCCCTTTTTTTTTATCGTGATTAAGAGTTCATAGAATAAAGAGTTGAAGAAATTCTTTCGCAATACCAGGTGTGAGAAATGTTAAAAGTTTGTAATGATATTCTGACGAAATTTTGTTATAAATTCCCTAACAAATGTATGGCGCGCAGATCGGGGTGAAAAAGAAGAAAAGACCCGATCCGAAGAGATGCCCGGTGATCGGGAATGGTGCTCGACTTGCCTTCGACGATGGCTAATTAACGCTAAGCGGGCGTCTTTTACGGGTTGTTTTCGCCCGCTCTCCCATTTTTTTTTTCTCCTAGCGACCACGCAACTATGTATGTATGTAAATATTCTCTCTCTCACTCACTCCCTGTTTCCACGGCTCGTGTCTCGTATGCTGGCGCTGCATCGGGATTCCTGTGATAATGATATGCATCGACACACATATATTTGGCCGATAATTAAAATTAATATAAAGATTAAGGATATTTACGACGCGCGGTGTATTGCTCGCAGATTCCGAACGACGGGACGGCCACGCGAGCGCTCCCTCCGATCCCCGCGATACCGCGTGTATGATATAAGATTCTTTTCGCGGGACGAAATTAATGACCCTACTCGACAAATGTTCATTCGTACCTGCGATAGCCCGCACAGAACGTGCCTCATATCTATTGCAAAGCAGTTTGTCTTGTACTACCATTTGACCAGATCTACATGTCGCTCGTATGCGTGATACACGCGCCAATTTCCGCTATCGCGGATCTATCCGATCGCACAGCCGCTAAGTATAAGTAGAGCAAATGGAACCGGAGGGTTCAGGCAATTAAAACTGATACATCGGTTTTCCTCCGAACAAGTGCGATGGCTTACTAGACGCGGAATATTATGCGCGCGCGTAAAGTTTGCGGATTCTTTAATAAATTTAAAACATTTGCACTCAAGTCGAAGAGTAACTATATGACGGATGAATCTTCAGATACAGCAAAATATTGTTCTTAAATTTATCTCAAGTCTAACGTAATAAAATTCTAGTTTGACATTTATCTTTGAACATTAAGAAATTGCAAGAAATTGCTAATTAATTTAATTTTAATTTTAATTTCAAGTTTCCTCGCAAAGTCACCGGATGCTCCCGAGGCAGCTAGACGAGTCAATTTGTCGCATTATCCGCTTCTTCTTCACTTCTTGCTTACCACGATTGCAGTTCGCGTGAGCACGATGGAGCCTACAATTTTGCGGCGTTCACGTCTGTGGCGCCAGCGGATAATTCCATCCTATCGACGTGGTTTCCGGTCGCTGTCGTGGGATCGATGACATACGACAACGATCATTCCACATTGCAGTCGAACAGATACCTCGTCATCGTCATCCTCGAGCTGATCGCGCGAGCGAACCTCGCCGCCTCCTTGTCGCAGACACTTTGTATCGAATACCTGACACAAGTCTATAAACGCGGACAGTTCGCTTAGCAATCGGATCATAATTGTGGATCGAAAAAAATTTTGATAAAAAATATTAACGATCAGGTTTCGTTTCTTCTATTCGCATTCGAATGCCGTAATTTTCATCATCCTGGAGACTTTGTCTCGTACGTTTGCATGCGAATATATAATTACCAGAATCTATTACGTTGTTAATTTAAAAAATCTGTAAAATTTTTATAATTTGAGAAAGGATTACTGAATAATGTTACTTGAAAATTTAATATATCACTGTTTGGAATTGTCTGTTTTTGAAACAAAGATATCGCAGTTCTTTCTTTCAAAGTCTTTTTTATAAAGCATTTTTAGATTTTCTAAAACTTTTAGACCTATTTCCGCACAATCTGTTCAAATGAAAAAGATAATACTGTACCAATTGTTTATGTCATTTGGAGTCTATCGATACGTTTATCGTTATATGTTCACAAAAGTCATAAACAGGTGCCTAGTTTCCTCAGATGGATTTCCTCGGCGGCTGTATCGTACATCAGACCCGCCCTGACGATTGAGAGAACCTGGTTTGCGAAGTACAAATGGAACTGGCGATATTCATAACGGTTTGCGGTATAACACAGGAAGCTTCGTACGCGTTCGCGAGCTTCGCTTTGTTTTTTTCTCCCTCTCGCGCGCGAGCCATCGTTTCCTCCTACTTGGTAGCTCCGGCCAGGTCCTTAGTTACAAAGTTTATGCGACGAGTACGGGATGCGTGGTGGATCTGTCGGCAGGCTCGTTCGCGAATCGCAAGGCGACAATAATGCTTCTAGTAAATAAATAGCTTTACGTGATCTTCGGCCGTTACGGGAGATCTCGTCGTTTTTCGCTTTTTTTTTTCGCGAGATTCCTTTTCTCCCTTTCTCTTCTTCCTTTCCTTCGTTCCTCGTTATTGGACTGGACCTGGCCTGCTGCTAACTGCAACTCGTCGGAAATTTAAGGACGATTTACGATACGCGCGCGATGTCAACTCCGCGCCGCGAAACATTATGCATAATACAATGTGATGTAATAAGTAGGACCGTTTCGTACCGCGGAAAATGTACTCGCGTACTTGTCCGTAGTCCCTGGAACTTCTATGGTTTTGCAATTAGAGTAGCTTGGCAAGAAGGCGCAAAAATTTGCGTGCCTGTTGAGTCAGCGTCAGGATAAAATAGCGAGCGAGTGGGATAGCAGGAATGTAACGACGATACGTATAAGTTTTTATTAATAGCACTTAAATTTCTCTAGATCCGAAGGCACGTGTTTCTACTCTTACGAGGGATACTGTCTGTGCTCTGGTATGGTAATGTACTCATAAATTTCCGGTTGTTTCAAGTAGAAAAAGCACTAAGCGACTGCAACACAAAACACGTTAGTATCGTGCCAGAAATTTGACAACGGATTTTTGTATTTGCAGTGGATTTCGTCAAACACACAATTGCAAAATTGTTTGATTTTTGTCAACATATGTACTACGGAAAGAATAAAAAAAAACCGAATTTTTAATGCAATTTTATTAGAACTTAGAAAAATTTTTAGAATTTTACTTGTAAAGTTAAATTCCATTTCTCTCTTTCTGACAAAATTATTTCTTTTATTGTTTTTCTAATTTTTGTTTTTTTCATTGCAAAGTTTTTCTAATACAAAATGTTGACAATGGCTCAGCAATAAGTATAGTCATGTACCTTGGCGTACATTCACATACATTAAAAAATCAATGATTATCAAAGACAGTACATTGTAAAAGTAACACCTCGTTCTGAATTGAGATTATATGTTTCATCACACTTTGTATTCTATATTTTTAATGAGCTACATTGCAGATAAATCGTTGTATGCCATTTAGTTTATATTATTTGTTTTTTATTTAGTACTTTTCTTAACACTGAAATTTAATATTCAAAATAACATTTTTGATCATTCTTTTTTTGTACGATTATGAAATATTAAAAGATAAAATAAAAAAATTTATTTTAAAATTGCATGAAAAAATTCTCTAATCTTACTTGGATTATAAATCTCTAATCTTCTTATGGAATCTTTTACAAAAGTTGACATATCCTGATTACCAATATCTCTATTGTTAAACTTTGTTAACAGATTTCATTAGATCTTTCGTTGGTGTCTGCGAGGAAATCAAATTTCCAGCAGATACTTGGCAAAATCCTCTTTCGACGGACGTGGCTCCCCGAGGCAAGTTCTCATAAATGATGAAGAGAACGCTTTTTGTATCACGCTACACGGTACGCGCACGTTCTATTGATTGCTCTTCGATGACCGTACAGTATAACGTTGCAGAAAAAAGCGCAATTACGCGAAAGCGTGCATAGAAGCCCACACGCTTACGCCGCCTCGGGACGAAGCAGGTGCCTTCCGTACGCCTCCTTCGTGTCTTATTTGCCGAATTTCGCATGTCATGCGACTTAAATGATATTTTTATTCCTCGAGAAGAAAAAAAAAAGACGTGTACCTTCAATACTCGATGATAAAAAATAAATGAGCAACTTGCGCGTGAAACGTGCGGGATTTGCGGAGTCCGCTAGGTGTGAGAAATATATCAGGAAGCTCCCAGCGTCTGGCTCTCTAGGCCTAAACGAAATACCTGAACGGAGGTATCCAAAATCTGAGCGACATATAGAACGAGCGGCCTCGGAATAAAAAGAACGAGACGATGGGAGGGGGCAGACGAGAGTAATCGTCCATTCACTCTTGAAGTACCACTCGTCCTCTCGCTTTGGCCGTCGGCCTCTTTCGACCAAGTTCTCCATCTTCGTCTGGCACGAAGGCACCTGTTGTGCCGAGACTCGAGTCACTGCCGCTGTGCGGCGGCTGCGATCAGTGCCTGATTCCGGTATTCAATAATTTTTCTTACGTATTTTGTTCTTGTGAAAAATGGATTGGACTTAAATAAAGTGGCGGATCATTTAAAGTTAAAATGATTGTCATTAGTTCGTGTTAATTTAATAAACAAACATTTTTAAAAAGTTATTAATGTAAGCAGAGATTATTATTTTAAAGAGAAAATATTATATATTTAATAAATCAATTGTGATTCTTAAAAATATGTAAAAATGTTTATTGTGCAAATGTATATATTAATATATATATACTAATTTACATACTAACACATTTTTAATGTAGATTTTGTTACATGTTTAGTGTGTCAGTTAATAATGTAAAATTTTAAAAAGTTGTCAAAGAAGTAATTAAAAAATTCGAAGAGATTAATAGTTACTACTTTTCGCTTTTTTCCCTAAATATCAACAATGAGAGAGTGACTGCATGTATATTACAGTCATTATGGAAAACTAAAGACTGTAACAATTTTCTGTAATTTTATTAAAACATGTCAGTACAATAATACAATATTAAATACATGACTGTTATTTTCGTTAGTCAGTCATGGATTCTTTTGGCAACGCAGAGCAATTATCAACGTGTAACAATTTTATAAAATTTGCTACATCATTATGATTTATTGAACAATTATAAAATGCAATTCTTAAAATGAATTCATAACCTTGCATAATTTACGCAAAGACAAATGCAATAAATGTTACGAAGCGACACATCCATTAGATTTAAAAGTAAATCTACGTTTTCAAGTACAAATACCGGATCGTAAACTTGAATCAAGAGTGTCAACGGTGTTGAGCGTTCGCTACGTCGCTACGTGAACTTTCTCGCGTCATACGCCAGACCCGTCTCGCCGGATCTCTGAAAATTATCCGCGACGTCAAAATCGCCGTTGCCTCTCCCCTGGACGAGCCATTTCACTCGAGTTATCCTACGGTCGTCCTCTCGCCGCTTAATTGACAGTAGCGCGCTCACGACAGGGTTAAGCGGAGTCGCGCATTACCGGAGTCGCGTATTCTTATTATCGTTAATTTTAATTAAGGGGTTTACCACGGGTGTCCGCGGTCCCCTGTATACCACGGAGTGTCCCACGCCGGGACGCCGGCACTCGCGGGAGCAGCGGGATGTCCGTACGCCGGAAAGGAGGCCGCTCTCGCCCCGCGGAAGGTGACACGAGAGGGAGAACCGGGGAACAAGGTTCTGATCATGGTTGTAAACGACCCCACGCTGCTCTCGCCGCGAATAGGGAATCCCGCGGCGAGAATCGCGTCGTGGGACCACGTCGTTCTCCAGGGGAACGCGAGACCGGATCCCGCGAGACGTTTCGACTCGGCGACCACTTGTCCCTTTCTCTCCTGGGGACGGGGGAGGGAGGGAGGGGAATCTTTGATTCTCAACGGCGATATCTGATCGTCGCGGCTCTCGACAGCTCCCGGATTCCGGTGCCGCGGAGAGTGTGCTCTCCCACTTTAGAGCCAGGGAGAGGGCGTCCCGCGGCGGTCTCTAATTCCTCTAATTTGGCCCAGAGACGGTAAAGTGTGCGTGCGTGCGTGGGTTTATGCGTGTGCACGACCACCTTCCGCGGGAGTTAAGTCGATGAAATTATTGGCGCTGTTAAAATCCTGATTTTCGGCCGATCACGATAGGCTCATAGAACGAAAGTGGCGGACGCGATAGAGGGATATATCGGCCTCTCGATCGCGCGGGGAGGGGGGAGGAGGATATCCTATTTCAGTGCTACGTTTCTCCGCCAAGTCGGAGGAGCTAAACAGGATCGTTACTCGCGGCGCAGTTAGTGTTGAGCGCCGTTGTCGTTATTGGGTGTGCCTGTTTAATGCGATTGATGGATAAGCGTAGACGTAACCGAAGCATCATTACACTTTCATGCAATTAATTATATTTCTGCTTTTGTACTCTATCCCCTGAATAATTGCTGTCTCGAAGTTCCTTAACAAGAATTTTTCGTTCTGCAAGTACGCCTTCATAAATTCTCTAGATGTTACTCATCGTTAAGCGAGTTATCATCATCAGTTATCGTCGTTAAGCGTGATTTCTTGCGGAGCTGCTGCTTAAATTTCTTTAGCGTACGGAATAATTGCTTTCGTGGAAATGATCCCTCGGTTTGTAGGTATTGCTTTGCATATGATTTAACTACCCTTCATCGCTAATCACTCACTGTCACAGGTTATCATTATCAATACCTTTTACTTTTTTCCGTAAGATTACTGCGAAAGTCTTCACCAGATCTTGAATAAAGAAAGAGAGAGAGAGAGAGAGAGAGAGAGAGAGAGAGAAAGGGAGGAAAGGGCCGCGAGCTTTTTACTTCTCCAGTTTTTGCTTCTCCCAAACGCATTTTCGTCGAGTCATAATGACGGCGAAAAATCTTGGCGGGCTCTATCTTCGCCTCACGAGCATCACTCCACTTTCCTCACGGCCGAAGAGACGTTCCTCCTAGAGCGAGGTTCGGCGCGTCGGACAATTAAATCTTTTTAATCGCCCGGCGTAATTGGCGCGGGATTAGAGATGCCGTCCATCCACCGACGTGCTGCGGCCCTTGATTATCGCTGATCGTCATGGAAAATAACAGTGAGATAAAGAGCGACCGAGACGGGCAAATATGGAGGGCGGAGGGGGAGGAGAACGAGCCTTGGACCAGCCTTCTTGCTCGTCGGGAGAGCACCGGTGGTGGCATTCGGGGTCCGTAGTCCCGGGCCCCGAAGTGCGTTTCTACGGAGGGGAACACTTAGCGGAATACGTCCCAGTGATTATTGGCCGTGATAATGATCGAGTCGCTGCGAGTTGTCTATTGCGTGATTGCAGGTCGCGCCGTTGATCCTTAGGCCATGTGCTGCGAGGGTGGTTATTAAGAGCGACCGGTTCCATCTCGAACAGCGCGCGGGGACCGGGCTTAGAAGGGGCACAAAAGCTCTTCGGCTTCTCGAAGGAGATGCATCGCTGACGGCAACCCAACGAGTTTTAGATACTGTGCGAAAAGTAGATCGAGAGAGAATCGGGAGTAGTCCAACTGGACCGGAATCGCGTCGTATTCGAGCAAGGTGCGAAATATTAGGTTTTCCTTTCAAGTACTTTGTTACAGAAATTTTTTATTTTTCTGTAACAAGCAGTAAATAATCAATACCTCATAAATTTTTCAAGTATTTTGTATACGTTAAACTTTTTATATGTTAATTTAAATTGCACTGTACATTATAATTTTGTATTTTGTATCAAAAAATCATGTATTGTACATATCCCTGATATCTTCAGATTTCCTTCCATTGTGAAAGTATACTTTCTACTGTTCATCGATGATTTTTCGGGACTCCGCGTATTCTTTATTTTGACATGGGTATTTAACTCGGCGTATTTACCCTCGAGAGACAAAGTAATGGGTCTGCAATTAGGCGCGAACGATTAAAACGGGGCCTTAATTGGCCGTAGTGAAGGCTCCTAAGAGAGATTTGCACTCTTCATCCCTCTTCGCATGTCCGTCTGTTCTTCTCTCGCCGCCTCTTTCTCTTCATATATCTATCCTTCTCGTTTCGTCTTCGCCAGTCTCGCAAGCGGTTAATGCTAGGCGATAAATCATGTTAACTCATGTAAGTAGTAACTAGTAACCGATTCGCGTTTGTACGACTCTCGTGAGATATTGGCTATTACATGGAGTTATGGCGAAGATGCGCGACCGATCTCCACCCGCCTAGCTACGAAGTTGCAAACGAATCTATATCACTAAGACTGCAAATTTTTTAATATATCTGATGCAAGTTACGCCGATTAGAAGAAATTGATACAAGATTTGATGATGTCGACGGAAATTCCAACAGAAATGTGCTAAGAGAATATAAAAAGAAGCCAATTGAGTTCACGTCGCACATAAAAACAGAAGAATATTAAAAGTCTAACAATTTGCAAGCAGGAAGTGTTTGAACTAATTCTTTTCTCCTTTTTAATATTATTTTATAATCTCATAATGCAACATCAAAGAGTAAATTGATGTTTCATCGTCTACTGGTGCAAATCTTTTCTTTTTTGTGAGTCCACCTAATAGCTAGTCATGCGATCTAGATTCATGCAAATATTTTCAAGCAAATACCTATAATGATCTTCCAACTTGCCAATTAAACGGTTTTTTTTCACTCTGTGTTTACTAGCGGCTTTTTCCTGCGTAAAATTGTTGTTGCGCTCGACACTTTCTGTCACGCGAAGTTATATTCGCGCTGCAGGCTATGGATACTTAAAAGCCATGTTTAGAAAGAAATAAATTAGCATTTTTCCTAAGAAATATTAATAATCCAGTGTATAACAATACGGATAACAAACTTTTTTACGTAGCTTAAATGTAGCCTGGACCTCGTCGTGCTTAATTAAACTTCAAGTTTTTTGCTCACCGACTGATTATATCATTTTCATATTCTATTCGCTGTTGTATGCTTAACAGTATATAGGTATGTAGGTGTCCGCCCCATCGTCCACCTACTAAAATGTATTTTTAAATAACCACGGGGATAACAACGTCGTCTAACGCAACAATTTACGACGGACTAAAGTACCGCGAAGACACTTTTATGCGAAGCGGGAAACAGCGCCGGCCGATTCTCCCGAAAGGTGGAATGCCTGGACGAAAGGCGCCACAAATTACGCGCGTTTCGTTGCATTTTATTCGGGTCGTGTCTTTGGGCAGGCCCCCGGGTTCAATCCCGGGTCGGTGATTACGAATTTCTGGGTTCGAATGGGCCGTGCAGGCGGCTAGGAGCCGCGCCATCTTCCGCCGTCTTATTCCAGGACGATGGCGACGACGACGACGACGACGACGACGGTTGCGCGTCACGGCGAGGGCGAGGAGGATGGAATCGTCTTATAAACGCCAAATTGCACATATGCTTAAGTGGCCGCGATTCAAATTATTATTATCATCTCTCGGGCACGAGAATTGCCCTTCTGAGAATAATTACACGCGCGGGTCAGGGATGCGCCGCACAACGGTTTCGGTTTTGGGGACCCCGTGACGAGGGCAGCTTCTCCCCCCTCCTCATTTGAATGTGATTTGGAGACTGCCAGCGATGCGCAGTCTCCAGAGTTTTTTGCATTCGCGATATTTTACCTATACCTTATAGATATAATTTCCTAAAAACGAAATCTTATGCAAATGTGGAAAGATTAATAAACAACACAACAGAATAAAACGATAAGGAAATGAATATTTTATTGTTGATTGATAAAAATTTTTAAATGATGCGCATGTCAATAAAGCAGAATTTAAAATAATTTAAAAGTAGGATACTTATAAATAGGATATGTACTTAATAAATCAGTTTTTTGCACATTTCAAATTATTAGAAAGGTATATATCGATATACAGCAATTTAATATTAATATCGTAAAGGTATTTTATTGATATTTTTTGGAAGAAAAATAGAGCCAAATATATATATATATATATTTATACATACGATATAAAGAAATTCCATTGCAGTAAGATAAAGAATGAATGTATGAGAACCTCTGTGGAAATGATAGAGTATACAAAGCAATTCGTGCGCTCGGGCTCGATTGGAGGTGATTCTTGTAATACGTTATTAATTTGAATACCTCGTGCGTGATGAATTATTTAACGGCGCGATTAGCCTAATACATCTTTGCCCAGTCCTAAGTTCTTGCTCGCTTTTTATTCATAAGCGCGAAATCAGTTGTTCGTGTTCACGGATGCTAATCTCTCTTTGTAACTCTAACTAAAAGCCCGTATTTTACAATCGCGTTTTCGTCGAAGAGCCCGACCAGTTCTAAGACGGTTGAACAGATGGATCTTGAGAGTCAGTTTGATGTTTGCGGAGATATTCGTTACATTTCTATCGCGATTCGAACTCGGATGATGTTTGTCCCGAGGCGTACTGAGGTTCGCTTCCTCTCCAACAAAGAAAGCATTACGGCGAGTAGTTATTTGGAATCCTAAAAATTTGAATTAGAGCCCGTTACCAAATATCATCGAGCAAACCGAAATAGGAACGTGAAATTAGCGAGGAAGCGTCGCACCTCGGGGGGTATTCCTCGAAGATCGCGCGAAGCACGCGGGGCCACGATTTTGTAGGTGGGCCCAGATAGAACACAGAAACTACATTTGTCCTCGGGGACTTGGGTAACGTGTCCGTGTTCGTCCCAGGACCGGGCATCGCGCACCGACAGTAATTAGGGCTCGTAGTATGGCCCGCGGTGAGGATTTTGAAAAATCCCAAAACGCCAAATCATTCCGGATTCGTCGAATCGACAGATGGCCTCGACAGACGCACAGGAATTCCGTGGGTGGATCCTCGCCGCGGGGACGCTTCCCGGCGATAAAGGATTAGGTCCAGAGATCAAGGAATTAGTCGCCGCAACGGTTACCTTTTGCCCTTCTCTTCGCCGGTTTCCATAAAGTTTGGGAAGATCACTCTCTAAAAAGCGCGTATGAAAATAAAACATACTTTTTACGTTTTTTTGCTTTTCTCTTGTCTGATTTTTTTCTCATATTATTACTTATCTATTCATTTTTTTCAATATCTATGCTTCACAAATTCTGCCATTGTCTGTATATAAAACGTCATTCTTAAAATATAAACTTCAAAATTTTCTATCCATAGTCACTTTCTTACGCTACGACTATTATTTATTCAATATTTCCTTTTAGGGTTAACCCTTTTAGGATAATTTTGTTTCAATTCCACGAAAATCGCGCGATCGCGTATATCGAGAATTTTTTACCTGTTCGGTGCAGTCGACAGACGTGATATATTATAGCAGCAGTTTTTCCATAATCAACAAAAATAAGTTTCGTCTAAGCATCGAAATTGCCGGTTCTCTATTAAACGATTCTTATTAAAATTTTCGGGACTAGAATAGTTTACAGTCGCGACCGGCATATCTCTACTTCACGGAATCGGACCATAGAGCGCCGAATTCGGCGCCACGGGTAATACATGCGGGTGGAAGATTGCATGATTACAGTCATTATGGGAAATTTATAAAAAATCGATCGAACTTTCATAGCGCGTATATACGCTGTAGTACGGACCCACGCCGGCGTAATTTCCTTCTTACAGGGGCCCGATCTAATCGTCCCGATTACCCGAATTTCTGAAAAACTGACCCGAATGAGATCAGCGGCGGGTTTTTTGATAGAAGTTTGATGAGTTCTCTGGGTGATTTTCATTATCATCAATACGACCACTTTAATAACATAAATTTTATTATTATTTAAATTAGACGTGACATATATCGTATATATCTACAAGAAAAGTACAAAGTTATAAGTTATGCATATTTATATATAGTGCGTTATGCGGTAATACTCGAGTACGAGATAATGAGAGACTTTTATTTTAGATGTTGATTTATGAACTCGTTTTAGATACATTGAGATGAGGATTATCATTGTGGGATGAGGAATATGAAGGAGCGGAAGGGACGGGGGAGGAATAAGAGCTCACAAAAAATACAAAAATAAGTGTAAATCGCTGAAAGCAGCCACGACAGAAGGCACGATAAATTGCTACATGGAAGCAGATGTTTGCATTAAGTCGCTATTAACAAATGATCGCTTCCTTCCCATTCGTTTGCTCGCCATCGTCATTCCAATCTTTCTTCAATCATTACAAGATGCGTGAAATAGAGAAACAAAGTTGTTAGCAAGATACGAAATGCAAAATCACTAATAATCATATTTTTACGAATGCAGAAATATGTTGTAACTCGATTATCTATATATAAAATTTGGAATTTTTGTCAAATTATTTTAAAAAATTGCATACAACAATATTAACTCTTAACATACACACTAGGGTGTGCGACACCCCATCGAAAATTCATTTAATTTTATTTTCTACAATTAGAGTTAAAAAATAATTGAAAAATGAATGGAACAACGGGTTTTATCAATAAGTTTTTTTCCAGAGGGCAAAAAATAATTGTTTAGTAAATATATATATATATCGATGCGATCTTGCGAATGATTGAACACAAAAGATCATGAACTTATTTAGCGAGCAATTAACTTTAACCTTTCTATTATTCGCCTCATTTCCCTTTTATTCTGCTTTTATTATCTCTTATCTTTAATATCTCTTTTCCATTCTCTCCTTGAATACATACGCGAGCTTAAAATATGATTTGTCCATACGCCGAAAAAATATGCTAACAGGACAAAATAAAACTCTTAACAATGTTGTCGTCGAAGTAGGGATAAGCAAATAATGATATGATTGCGCGCATCATCACCCAACAGATTACTAAATTAATTAAAGATTTGCCGAGTTTAGGTGCTGATGAACGTGTATTTACAAAATCTTCGTCCCATGTTCAACCATCAAATCATTACAATCAATGAAAAATTTGCTTTTGATAGCGCAAAATGATGCGTACTTTTCTCTTTCTCTTTCACTTTCAGTTTGCTGCTACTACGAGCTTTGGCGATTACGACAAGCAAATTAAGTCTAATTGTTAGTCCCTACGACTTTATTCCTAAAGAATACTATCTTCTTTACGTGAATCGCGTAACTTAGTCACATGTCGCGACGAGTCGCGTAATTGCTTGACGCTCGGATAAATTCTCTCGATTTATCTAATTTAGTCCGTAAAAAATAGTGATTAGTATGAGCGTACATATATAATTTCTTTCGTAAATACAGATATATATGTATATATACTATATGTATTATGTTAAGACGCGTGTGTATATTTGGCTTGTGAGTTGAGAACATGGAGATGGAAGTATGAGCATCTATGTAAATTTTAATCGCGCGCGCAAGTTGCGACAATTGTGGCAACAAGTTTTGCAATAAATCAAAGATAAAATAATTAGAACGAATGTTTCCATATAAAACGATGCGATACTAAGCGAAAGTAAGAGAGCGACTTAAAACTAGAAAGTAAACGTCCTTTGTACAGGAGCGTGAGTATCATATTTCTAAAACTTGCTTAACTTAACTCAATATATCTACAATACAAGCATTTCTGATTACAACAAAATTACATTAAAAAAGAGACCGGGAAAGGGATATATCGCATCGCGGGTTTAATAAGTACGCGTGCGTTGTCTTGGAAAAAAAAAAGAAAAAAAAACATCTTTTAAATCTGAAAGTCTATTTTCATGTTGCAAAAAAAGATATTTAAAAATTTACGATGTATACAATCAAACTTCGCGTAGTTGTAAAACAGCGTCGAAGTGAGGGATATTCATCCGCAGTCTTGTCACTCCCAATATTAAATTCACAGTTAAAAATAACTCTACCGATGCTCGTCCAATATCGCTCGATCTATGCGTTCTTTATTCCCTTTTAGCCCGAGTCTTCAAAGCGTGTTACGTTTTAATCATTTAAATGCTTTACTATCGATGTATTACACTGCAGGTTAATGACACAGTCATGTAAATCGAAGTTTTAATTGGTCATTTAAAAAATAAAATGTGCAAATATACGTAAATGTATTAGAACATTAATATCGCTCGAAATTTCATACGTGGCTATATCTACGGGGTTATTTGAAAATCGAAATCAAAATATGAATCTTTTCTTAGGATTCAAAATGTCAAAAAAAAAAAAAAAATCTAGACAACAATGTCAAAGATAAATTATGTTAAAGTGTCTTTAAAAAACAAATAAATAACGACGCATGTGCGTTATCATGTCGGACTTTTAAACAGGCGGTAAGGCCCACAGGGTTGCAGTTTTATCCGCGGAAGTACTGAGAAACGAAAACTCTGTTGGGTGCCAACGTCCAGAAATGACTTTGTCCTGATGTTGAGCGACTACGACGCTAGGTAGAGGCATTGTAAGATCACCTGCAACGTATTTCATTATGCCTGTTAATTTATTGCTATAACATTTGTATTACAAGTGACACAATCGTGTAAATCGAAGTTTTAATTGGTCATTTAAAAAATAAACTGTGCAAATATATTAAATGTATTAGAACATTAATATCGCTCGAAATGTCATATGTGGCTATATCTACGGGATTACTTAAAAATCGAAATCAAAGTATGAATCTTTTCTTAGGATTCAAAATGTCTAGACAACAATGTTAAAGATAAATTATTATTTTAAAGTGTCTTTAAAAAACAGAAATAAATGATTATAAAATTAACCCACCTTGTAAGTCTGTGAGTACTAATTTGTTGTCGTATCCCCCCGTTAATAAGTAATACGCCGACGGTGAGAATCGTATGCTCCTGATATCTGCAGCGTGAGGTTTGAAGCATTGCACCGTTCTACCGCCACGAATGTCGAAGAGAACGCAACTGCTATCCTCATGACCGGACACCAACAGTCGGCCAGAAGGATCTACGCACAGTGCGGCTACAGGGCTGCCGACCTGTAAAGGAATTAGATGCTGATCAGACAAACAATATTTCTTTTTATTCTTGATGATCAAAAGAAACGTCCGATAAAAATTCGATTTAGACAAAAGAATGTAATTAAGGCGATCCAAAGAGATAGTGCTATAAGTTAATAATGTCAATCGAATTTTTATTGGACTATAGAATTCAATGCGACATATAAACGAAATATGCTGATACTGCAAACCGAATTCTAACAATGAAAGAATTTTTTTACTTCTCATACATTCTCTAATCTTGACTTTTGATGATCATTACAGACACATATCAACGGAGAGGACTCACCCGGCTGCCAGGTACCGTCGCAGGTGTGACCATATTAACGCAGCTTCTTGTTCTCAGATCCCAGAACCTGACTGTTTTATCCTGCGATCCACTAACGAACATCGCTCCTCCCCAGTTGTACAGCGTCAGCACGTGGCCGCTGTGGCCGCTCAAGGCCTGGAAAGGTGTACCGGTCGTGCAATCGGTAACATAAATTTTGCAGTCGCCAGCACCACCGCTGATCAGGAGGCTCGATTTATTTGACGTATCCTCGAGGAAGCACAGGTCACGCACCGTACCATCATGCATAGTCAATTCGACCTCTTGCCCTGAAGATTAAATACAAAAGTGATTATGTAACTATATATATATATATATATATAATAAAAAGTACTTTTTTAAATTAAATAAATTCAATCAATGATAACAAATTAATTATATATCCTGGTAAAAAAATTTTTAATTAAAATTTTGAATTTTACGAATTACTATTCAATGTCTGAAATATAGTCTATGCGAGAAGTCTAAAAAAAAATTAATGCATATATTCAAATAATAAAAAATTCAAATAATAAAAAATTAGAATAAAAATTCGCTCTAAGTTTGATTTGTAAATTCAACTTTTTCTCTTTTTGTAAAAAAATTGAAGTTTTTTTGTGATTATCAATAGTATATCTATCTCCAATTGGCAAATATACCTTCAAGATTTGATGTATCGGCGTTAAAGCGCATCAACTTCACAGTTTTGTCGTTGCTCCCGGTTGCAATCAGCCGGCCGTCCGGTGTCCACGCGAGGCAGTATATGGAGCCTTTGTGATGCTTCGTTCTCTTGAAGAGAACGGTGGGCTGATACGTCTGATGATCCTCCCTGAAAGACACGCAACGCCGTTACTTTATAGTAAACACACGACGATAAGCAATAAACATTTCGACAACTCGTAATGACATAAAATAAATCATCCAGTCTAAAAAAAAAAAAAGAAAATCTCATTTCACTCTATTCAACGAGGCATCAACTTGTTTCAAAAGAAGAAGGAAAGAAGCTCGGGTTCTCGTGGGCGTCACTTTCATCAAGCCATTTTTCTTCCTCGTTCCCAGCCTTCATCAGCCGCGTTTCTAATTGAAGCCGATAGCGTTGCATATTGTGCACACCACGGCTATGAGGTTCGGCCGTGGAAATGAGGGAGAGGCTCGATGATCTCAAAAGAGACGGCGCGCCGCCGCTTTCACGGCGCCAATTTTTATGCAGATTTTAATTAAGCACAGCTCTTTTCCCAGCAGGCGCAGCCGGCGCGTGTGAGATCGTGATCTTGTCCTCCCCCCCTTCCCTACATCTGCCGATCGAGATGTTCGGCCCTGTTAAAATCTCCCCCGTTGTTAATTATTTGTCCCCTTGAGTCTATTCGGTTTGAGTATGACGCGCGAGATTAACGTCACTTCTGCCGCAATTTCCAGCGAGCGCCGAAGGGGAACGACTTTCGAAAGTGACGATACGATTATTCGCAGAGGCGGTTTCTCCGGATAATAACGACATAATTGAAGAAGAGACTTGTACTAAGTGATAAAAGTGATGGGACGAGTGAATTACTGCGTACAGTCATTTGTGCAAAAGATTAACAGATATAGTGACGTCGGAAATTCTCTCTTGAAATATATATATATGATGAGAAATTTTTCAAAAAAAGACTCTTATATAACATCCGAATAAAAAGTCTAAAACTCTGGATTAATTCTTAATTTGTCGAAATTCAATAAATTACGCTAGTAATTACAAGTACGAATCAATTAAAAAGTTAAGCTGTAACGTTATAATTTTACTTGATAAATAACTCTCTTGCTGGAAAAGAAATCCATATTCTATTGCCATCTTATCTATATCATTGTTAAATTTTTTGTTTAAAGTTGGCACGTAAGAAAGAAAAATATGTCAATAAAAAGTCCATGTTTCAAGTGTTGTATGTAGAAATATATCTTGTTTATCAATCAAACAGGTGTATATGCGTGTCCATCGCGCCGATTATTATGCCTACTTTACATAATTATTATTAGTTTTTATCTCGGTTTTTCTTGTTGTATTAACTAAAATTAATTACAAACTCTACACGAGCTACTTAACGAATGATTTATGTATCCGCTCTATATTTTATTCTTAGTTAGGCAAATAATATCTTTTTTTTTTTACAATCTTAACAGTAACGTTATGTAAAAACCGCCGACGTTGCTTCGATCAGGAACACAAGAAACGAAACCACAGACTTCCTGACTTCGTAATACAATGACATAAATGTCAACGGCGTTAAGTTCGTGATATCTCAATTTCAAGTCGAGCAATAAGATTACATTATCCTAATTGAACGATCACGAAGTCTTTCTTTGATTTTTGAGAGCCAAGTTCTCGCGTCGCTCACACCGTAGCAGTGACTTTTGCAACTATCGCAACATGTGTCACGGAAACAATCTCCCCTGCGCCTGGCAACTTTTTTTTTTCGTAATTACGAGTGAGTATCGTTAACATTATAATCGCAACGATGTCCCGTATCGTAGCATAATCGCGTTCTCTGTGATCATTAAGCGAATTTTATGAGGCGTTTATTCGCGCGCCTTATTGTTGCGACGTAGGATATACTTATTACGGCAGTTTATTATGACGCACCGTATTCGGTGGTTATCCAAGTAGCAAATGGGAAAGTTACGCAAGTAACTGACGCACGCGTATGTCGCGCTTTACATTTTGCCATTAATACGGATAGGTATAAATTTTCTGCGGCGCAACGGTAATATACATATTCTCGCGCGCGCAAACTTTCTCGACGCCGACGAGGAGTCGTTCCGGCCGCGAAACAACAGCGCGGAGCTGTAAGAGGCTGCTCGCAAACGGACAAATGAAAATTGCTGCGCGTTATTGACTTTGGACACAAATTACAGCTCGTTGAACTTGCCGGAACCACCGTAATACAGCGTTAAATGAGCACTGCCCCGCGAATTGTGGAATATCCTGCGAGTGAAAGGGGACCGTTTGTTGTCTACCTTGTAATGCAAAATAGTCTGTCTTGAACCGTAACTTAATGCTACCTCAAAAAAAAACGAAACTATGATTCCATTCCACGAGGCAATTTCTACGCGTTATGTGAATATGAGAATATTGTCTCTTCATTATTCTTAATTATTACTTCGTTATTCATTCACGACTTTAGTTCTCTACTTTTTCCTTGCAAACTTTTATTGCGTTACTTTCTATAATCCATTCCCATGTCCCACAATTTTTTTCCTGTCCAAAAAGAAACTTAGAAATTCGCGTACACAAAATTACATAAGAAATATTATTTGAGCACTAAGATCCTGGTACTATAATCGTGTCTTTTCTTAATTTTAATTGTATTACATACATCGCGGTCTTATCCCAATTAGAGGAGGGTCAACAATACTGCCATATCGCTTTATTTTTGGATAGTGTCTTTTAAACAAAGGCTAAAGATAAAACTTTGAAAACATAAATGTAAACTGGAAAGTGTCTTCTAGCAGATGGCATAGTAGTTTTTTTATAACTGTTTCATATTTTGGAATAATTAATATTTTCGCCACATAATAAAAACATAGGCTATATTTTCTTTTCCTTAATATAAATCATTATAAAATATTTAAAAGTTAATATATATATATATAAGGATTCCTAGAAGCCTTTCACTTCAATGTAAAATATTTTTTGTTAGTTACACAAATGCTGTTCCACAAGACGCAACATGTAGCGCGACTATTTATAATAGGTAGATTAGGTTAGATTCGTTTTCAGTACACTTTTATACACAAAGTTATGAATGTATCAATTATGGGTTTTAGTTCTTTAGTTATTTAAATAGATCGCGTTTTTATTGGTATTAATTCAATACAGTTTAATTTCCGGGGAAATAAAGGGGTGCCACTTTAACAGGTCTATATCAGTATTGACAGTTTTTCTCTATTCTTAAAAAAAAAATCTCACATCAATTAATCTGAATATAAATTTTCCGATTCTTAATACGTGTTACAGTTGAAAGTCAAATCTTATTAAGCAATTCATATTAAAAATATATGGAATTGTTCTGAATTCACGCAGTTGGTGTAAATATGAATGGTAGGGAAGATAAAATATTGCAAATCGTGTCCGGAGCGATGTAAACGGAAACGATGTTGTATTACAGCATGGTGGTAGCCGGTAATGGAAAAAACTGTACCGGCAATCCACATTCGCTGAACACGCAGGAATGCTCCGTTTGGCATGAAGGCCTCTGCCGCTCGTTAGGCCAGCACACCCGCGTAAAATTAGTTTAGCGGACGCGAATTTATACTTGACCTGTCTCAAATTTACATATGACAAAGCTCTTTTGTTACGTATGAGTGACAACAAAAGCCTGTCGATTGTAACAGCAAAGTAACCCGTAGTCTTACAAGATTACTCTTAACATTCTGGAATGTTAATTTAATACGCGTGCCTCTTCTTAAATAAACCCCAGACCGACAATTAAGAAGCTTGTTCCTCGTAAATCATTAATAATTATTTTTTAAATGCTAGTGAACAACTATAATAACCCTTGGAAGTATGAACCTGTAGATTGAAGAGCTTGTTTTCGCTCAATAAAATATTCATTTAGCAACCCATTTTTCATCCGTACCAGCCTGAAAGTTTAGCATTAGTAACGAGAAACGTTGTATCTCGATATAAGTTTATCGCATAAATGTTCTTAAGCGTGTATTGCATATATTACAAAGTAATCCCGCCAAATTACAGCTCACGATCTTTGCAATAATACCGGGGGGGCTCGTTACCTTGCGCGATAAGGGATATCTATTGCAACGTGGGAGAAACGTATTTTGTGATTAATCGCGATCTCTGTTCTAATTACACCGCGGAGCGAAGTTGCGTTGATATTATCGCATCAAGATGATAGATAAGTCCCAAGCTTATTGAATAGCGTGACGCGTTCCGGTGTACGAGCCGTGATTTCTCTCGCGCTTCGCGCCGGCATTTTTCGTTGGCGCGCGATATCTCGAGATCCGAAACGTGTCCACCGCGAATAAAAATGACGCCAGGCTCTGAGCAGGATTTATCGCCGCCACGACGAGCGGCGAATGTCAGGTCGCGAAACGCGCTTATCGCAAACGTGAGGTCATTTCGTCCTCGACGATTCTGCCCGCGTTCCTCGATCATCGGATCGGCTTTTAGCCGACTCGTTTAATTTACGGTTATTTTCGCCGGAGCCGCTATAATGTATCACAACTCTCTCTCTCTCTCTCTCTCTCTCTCTCTCTCTCTCTCTCTCTCTCTCTCTCTCTCTCTCTCTCTCTCTCTCTCTCTCTCTCTCTCTCTCTCTCTCTCTCTCTACTTTTTGGTTTTCGTGGAAGCGTGAATGTAACTTTATCCGATTTCTCCCGACCCAACAGACACCGTGATGTATTCGCTTGAGTTTTTCGGGTTTTACGAATCACATAACGTGAACCCGTTCGTTATGTTTGCGTAAGACCACCGTAACGATATAGTGATACTGCAATTTGTCAAAGAACGGATCGAAAGGTTCCGTTGCACGACACACGCGCTTCTTGAGACAGGCGAAGGCAGCAATGTTACAATCGCGTTATTTCCGCGCTTCGATTGAGCCGCAATCGCAGTTTAACGATTTCTCGAGCATCCGGTGCGAAATAGCTTCCACCCACTATCGTGGTAAACTTCCACCGCCAATATAAAGTGCATTTTGTAGAAAGTTCGTTATCCATAGCAGCTGGTTATCGATGCATATTTAAGCGTGATAAATGTGAAATTGCTTTACTATGGAAGCATCTTACCATCAAAATGTTCATAGAAATATAAACTTTTAGATTAATTTATAACCGACAAAGATCGCTTTAGAATTATTGCATTAGGAATAATTTAACTCATTAGAATTAATTAGATTATCAGAACATTAGGATCAATTCATAGGATAATTTAAGTTATAATTCTTGGAATATTTATAAGCTCAATTAGAGTTTCAATTTAGAGTCAAAGTGAAAATTTTACTAGCACAACTAAAGGATGTGATATTTATGGAAGTTATCGGACCATCCCGATAATTAATGGACGCGTAACGAACGTGATTCTCACCTAACGTCGTGCAACTTCGGGTAGGCGCATATCCGGAGCGTCTTCGAGTTCGATCCCACGGCGTACAGCTTCCCATGGGGGTGAAATTCGGCGCAGCGTATCGCCTGCACGTCCTCCAGGGCGGTGACGGGAACGAAACGCGGCCTTCCGCCGCCGTTGCTGCTTCCATTGCTGGTGTCGAGTTCCGGTCTCGGCTCTTGCTGCAAAACGAGATGCACGATCGTTACTCAATATTAATATGCAATTATCATCGTATCGTGCGAGCGAGCTCACGGAACTAATCATATGTCCGTTGTAGCGCGAACGATTAGGAGCCACGCCGTTACAGCTCTTATGAACGGAATGCACGCGGAAAAGTTACAACTATCGTTGCAACGATACTCCTTTAACGAGATCTAATGAATGCCTGCCGGCACGAAGCAACTGTTTTTATTTGCGGGAGGGACAAGTATCGTCCCAAGTTACGGATGCACTTCTGCGTATCGGTTGCCGCGATAAATATGGAAACGTTGCGGTGAGATGAACGTAATATCCAAACAATATCATAACACTTGATACTTCGCTTTCTCATTGTTTCCTATCCTAAGCGCTAAAATTACACGAGGTAACGGAATACAATACATTTGTATTTAATGTTAATTACATACAGAAAACAGTAACTTTAAGATTGATAAAATATTCAAAATATAATAAAAGAAATAATTCACTCAAAATAATCAATATAAAATTTGACGCTCAATATGAGCTAAGCATAAGTAAAAGTAAAAAATTAATGGAAAAATAATCAAAGACATACAAATAATATTTTTAAGATGTGTTCAGATAATCAGAAGATCATTCAGATAATCATGTGAGATGATTAATTATATTCGCTTTGATAGTTTTGTAATGTGTTATTTAATGCTTTCGTTTAATTCTTTCGCCGCTATTAAATTTCTTCTTTTTTTAAAATCAATTAATATACCAAATATGGATAAATGTATGTTTATGTGTATACATAAAGAAATTTCACTTTCTCGTTTCGCGCAAGACGCAAATGATGCGCTGTTTTTGCGAGACAGTTATTGCTCCAAACTCGCTAAACCAGCTCGCGTATTACAGGCAGCGAACCGAGCGGAAGACGAAAAATTCAGAAACGCTAGAAAGTTGAACTCTGGATGAATTTCTCACTAACTTTTGCGTATAAGCGGTTTATGCACTTCAATATTCATGTAATAATCTTCGAGTTAAATCGAAATAGCGCTGGTTTTCTTCTCTTCGACGTTGTGAAGCAAAATGCATGAGCCAGCACTATCGATCTAAAGATTCTCTACTTAAAAAAACAAAAAATAAAGTGTGGGCTAAATAAAAAAATAAATAATGCAGATTGATAATTTCACGTAATTACGATATAAAGATTTGTTTCCTGCGCTAAATATTCAGCTTCAGAAAGGTAATATCAAACTATCAAGAGTATTTTTGCAAAGATAGTCACCATGGAGCATGATGCACAAGCGTCAAATGGATCTTCAGTCATTAAGGACTAGCTTAAGAGATAGTGATTTTTCTGTTTGGAAACAATGGTGATCGTGGTGTAAAAATTGGGCATTAAATTAATTTGATCTTTTTCACATATTCTTTATACTAGCATTTTCTCCACATACATATAATAACTGTAATTCTATTTTTCTTAATCCCGACAGTTAAGTAACTATTATCCTGTTCTGGAATTACTGTTTGCAGAAAAAGCTTACAATGTTTCTTGATGCGAAGGACTGCTTTTTCTGAAGCTACAGGCGCGGAATCGTTTCGCGATTTGTTTGCGCAACGGCGCGCTTCGCCACGCTTTTACTTTCAAGCTACGAGATTGGCTGCGACCGTTTATCTAGATATTCTAGATGGATAAATTAGCAAAGCAAATGTACACTCTGCCCACTGTTGTTCTCTTCTTGGTAAACCGTGCAGCACGAGCGGAATTATGAGTGCTCGCGTGCGTTTTCACGCGGCGGTATACGCTTAACGGCGCCGAAGCTGCTTCTTGCCAATTGGAATTGACTTACGTACATGTAATTAGATCTTGAATGCGAGCAAGACAGGCGCATCGTGATCCTCACGAAAAGATAAGAGATATAGAGAAGCGTGAATCGATAAAAAATATTTCCAAGTTTAATCATCATTAATATAATGAGAAAGAATTTTTTTGCCATGATTCGATGTAAAGATAAATATTCTTTTTCAAAAGTAGAAAATAAATTTTAAATATAAAATTTATAGTTCAATAAAACTTTGTGTTTCAAAAATAAGTAAGATCTAAATAGCTTTGTAAGTCTAGATAAATTATAATAAATTTATAGTTTTGTTTTAAATATAGAATTCTTTATTCAACCAGCTACACATATCTTGTATATATGAAATCAAGCGATCATTTTTTATTTTAATAATTTTCTTAGTATATACTTAAGAAAAATATTTATAAATGTAATGTATACAAAGAACAAAAGAGATTGCTTTAAGAATATATTTGAAATGTCATTTATTTCACAATTCCATTCTTCTATGTGAATAAATAACGCGTCAATAACCATTGTATGATTCAGTGATTTCTTCCGATAAGATTTTTTTACCAATCAGTTTGAACAATAAGTGAACGGAATTGGAGAGTAAATCGGAATCTAGATTTTTAATTATAATCTTGCTTGCTAATGTATTATCTTTCACTTGCATAAATTTGTTGCGAAACAGCCATTGTTATGTACAAGCGTTATATTTTACATTTTATATCGATGAAAGTTCTAATTTTAATTCGATTAATCATATTCGCCGCGTCGTGAAAAGGGAAATGACGGTTGTGCGACTTTATTCTTTTGCGAACGGACGTCTCGCAATTTACGAGGGAGAACGGGGCTACAGAGAAGAAGCGATCGTAGATCCGAGAGAGATTCCCATTTCTGTGAAAATTCTGACATTCTTTGTACAGCGATCTCTCGGGCGACTTAACGAACCGGAAACGTTTCTCGATCGTAATTCTGCCGGGAAAAGCAGATGAAACTTCAGGAGAGCTTATATAGCTGAGAAGCCTAGTTTTGCCTGTACATCGGTCAATCAACCCGTCGACCATCGTTATAGGCGTTCGGTCTTAATAGCTCTTGTACAGCCTTGCGAAAGCGTTCGCTACCGACCGATGTACAGAAACTTTATGGCGTATGGATGGATACTTCGAGATCTCGCACGAAAGCGGGACGAAGATGATGCAAATGTAGTTTCGAACATCGCACTGTTTCGCACTCGATCTTTCGACTGTCTGTATATCAATAGAATCACTGAGGAATGAAAGTCTTGTCTGCGGCAACAAGACGTTATTCTGCAATAAGGTAATAAGAATGTTTTTGTGATTAATGTGTAGCAACGCATAAAATAATCCTCTTTTTGTGAAACAACATATAGTCTGAGGAAAAACTATAACTGTACCAACAGAATTTTTAAAATTTATCATAAACGCCAATCGAAGTTATATCGATGCATCCGGATTTACAGACGATTAGTAACAATTGACGTTCGCGACCTTAATTCCTCTATAAACGTTTATCTCCTGCATGCTCTTTATAAGGAGGAAAGGGTAGGATCGCGGCGAGGGATCCGCCGGATGCCCTGAAGGCCTTCGGACACGCGTCTCCGATCGAAGATTGGAGGGACGGATTCAACGACGCGTGGCACGATGAAAAACAACTAATAAAAAGGCCTTGACCTAATTGTCGACTCCGGCTTTTTACTTTCCTCCGTTGCTGCATCGTAAACAAAAAATGATGCGACGCGCGCGCGAGAATTTAACGCGTATCGCGCACGTAAATATGCGGGATATCAATTATGAATTTATTCGTCCTAGATGCGGCCCGCAATCATACGAGAGACCCCCGTAAAAGATCACGACGGCGCGACATTAACAGCATTAATGGTATTAAACGATTTCTGTTTCACGGATCGTCGATGATCGTGATCGAAATTTTCACTCTTCTCTGGAAAACCAGTTAAACCGGATCTATCCGGACGATCGTTTTCAATCTCGGACGTATAGATATCCATAGAAAGAGAAACACAATTTGATGATTGGTTTAAACAAACGCGAAGGACGAATTTATATATAGAGTATCGATCGATACATTACGAATAACAAGAGTTTGAAACCGATCATTTTTCTGTATCTGGGCTACGGCATACTTTTTCGTATCGTCGATCGGCATTCAGATAGAAATTAAGGGTGTAACGCGTACGGACTTGAGAGCACTCGAAATACCGACGACGTGCAAATTCCACGGTGTAATTTTAACATGAGATCTTTATATAAAATTATGAATGCCCTGCAACCGGGAAGAGAACGCGCATCGTGTTCTTTACTTTGAAAGCATATTACGTATAATTAATGTGTTCAACTCCCTATTTAGCACGTTACATTCAATTAATATGATTAATTATGGTTACACTCGCCTTAACTTTAGATTTTTTTTTTTTTTATCAAGATGCGAAATGCAGAGCTATATTAAGAAATAATTTCTCTTATATTAATGAGAATAACAACCGAGAAATTTATTCAGATATGCTAAGTGAATGCGGAAGTGAATTAAGCATCGCGGATGTATAGTGCTAAACAATTCTCGGCGATGTCGTCGGACGCGGAAGACTTTCCTCGAGAATTAGCGAAATAAGTCCTTAAAACATTAAATCGGATTACAAGGAAAAACGTCGCGTTGCCAATTCGACTTCGTGAGTGGAATGTAAAGCAATTCCAGAATTCTGGTGACATTTTGTAAGAGGTCACCTGCAGCTAACGAGTTCTCGCACTTTTTTCACTTGCGAAATACAGTTTGCAATTCGGTAACGGGCCTAATATATTGCACGCGATATCTCCCGACTGGAGATATTTATGGCGGCCGACCACATTTCTGCGAAATGTAATAGTTCAAATGATGATATCGCGCCTAAGGAAACCGAGTGAAGCTAATGGCCACGTAAATCCTTAGATTCCGCGATCCTGATTATTATGCTGGTTATTAATTAATGCGACTGTTATTACCCAACTATTTTAGAAGCATCATTTTTTATTCCAGACAAATCTATCCAGTACAGCGAATGTATCGTCTTGATTCACGAGTGACGGTATCGCATTAATTTTCTTACGTATAACGGTAATTTCGGAGGAAGTCTTCGTAACTTTCTACCGTACGTACGAAACACACGCGACGGAGATTATAATTAAATGGTCGATTACAACGTGACGCAAAGCGCTCTTAGTTATGGTAATAGCAGACACTCGCTGCCGGAGCGGGAGAGGAACTCGAAAATTATATCGTTGGTTGATTTCGACACACGTGCAATTCGTGCCCGTTCACCGAGAACAAAATCATCCCGTCGATATACGTTCTTCCTCTTGTCGCGAGCTAATGTGTCCCGGCTGTCGCACATTAATTGCGCAACGCGAAGAATATCTCGCTTTCACTGAAGAAACAGTCTAGATTGTCAGGCACCGGTCGTTTACCGCAATACGAGTCTAGCAGTCAATCCAATTTCTCGAACGATTGTTTTTCGTAATGGAGTGTGCCCGCCGAAACGAGCAGGAAGCCTCGCAATATAAAAACCCCAATCGCCGATCAAGCAGAACAGTCTGTTTTTCCATGTTCGCCCGTAATTGAGATTTATCGATAACGTCACAACTTATGCCGAGCGCACATCTCGCCATTGACAGATCCGCGTGCCTATCGATCCGCCGATCTGACGATCTGTCGATCCGTCAATATACGGCGTATCTAATTAGCGACGAAACTACTGGCTAACAACGTAACGATTTAATGACCGGCAGCTGGTTAACGACACTTCTTAACTGCGAGCACGATGTACAATTAGATTGCGATGGATCGCCGGGACGCGATCGATCGTGAGAAATAATGGAATATAATCGCGATCGTCAGCGAGAATCCCACCGTAGCTTCGCGGAGCGTGGAATAAAAGATTGAGATTATTCGCGTTGATTAGCGATTATTTCGAACGGGGCGAATTTTCTTAATAAAGAAGTAACGGTTGATTAACTCGGTCTACCTATCAGGAACACTTTCTACCCCGGGTTAGTCGAAAATGCGGCTCATTAAAGATGCATAATTTAGAAAGAGATATGGACTGGAACGTGTTACCGATAAAAAGAAAAAAAAAAAGAACGGGATACCTGTGCAACAACTTTGTTTCATGACATTTGCAAAGGTGAATTAAGGAACATTTATGTAATAAATATAAAAAAGATTTGTAACATGTATAAAGAAGAAAAGACCACAAAAAATCAAATAGAAACGTCTTGCAATATGCATTAAGAAGTTTTTTTTTTTTACAAGTTTACGACTAGTAATGTTCGGCTATTTTTCTCACTTTGTGCATGCTCATGCGAAAATGCTTCCTATGCGTTCTTGAAGCATTTTATATGACACATATGTGTAATCTTCATAACTCATCGTACCGAGCTACTCAAGCGGATACTCCGCGGAACGCAGACTTATTTATTTCCGTTCTGCTGGCAAAGTTGAATTCCACGGAACACTTTCTTCGACCGACATTCGCGAATCGCGCGACAGACGCGAGAAAAAGTGATTATCCCCACGTTAAGTCGAAACGCCAAGTTCCGGAATTGTATAATTGCAGCGGGACGCGTGCGGAATGAATGTCGCGATGTGGTTTCTCCTTGAAACGAAGCTGTTCTGTAAGCTCATGGGCGATTACAATCCTGCCGTTGCGTGCCGGATGATTTAGCTAGTTTCGCGAGCTTAGAACGCGAGAAGCGGCACGTTTCCGGAATTAAAGAGCGCAAGAAACGTGGATTGTGCAACCACGTCGGTCGTCCAGATTAGATTAGCAAACTCACTGATCTGTAAATCTCAGTCTGAAAGTCGTTCTGACGGTTTGCGTGTGTGCGAAATTGCGGATTAGTCACATAGTTAAACGCATTACAGGGAGACACGATCGCGATAACTCGCACGAAAAATTGTATCGAGAATGAATGGCCTGTCACTCAGTGACTTAAGATATGACGCAAATAGAGTTACTAATTGCCTTTATAAGTTATTAAACGGGATAATGCCAATAAATGTATACGTAAAAATTTTATATACAAAATAGATATTCAGTACATTGAACAGCTCAAAGCGTAGGCAAATTAAACAGTAAAATTAATTAAAGCGTTTAATCAATTATTTGTAGCAGGAACTAACCGCAGTTTCTTAACATTTTCTAATTTATGATATAGCAAGATAGTTTCAATTGCATATAAAAGAACATACGCGTATAATAAAAAATGTATTAAATATTGATTAAAAGAGAAATTTGTATACAATATAAATATATATCGTAAGATCTTTCGATAATAATCGATTAGATGCCGAAAATTATATCTAGCGTAAAGGAAACTTCTCGTATCCCCGTCTTGAAAGAAACCCTGTTTATAAGAATCTCAACACACCATATAGCTACCGCGTCGCCTTCCCGACTTGTCGTTTCTGCTATCCTCAGGTCTCTTGCAAGCTTTACCGACCCTCTCAAACGTGTTCAGCGTGCGTTCCTCCGTGTTAACATCCAGGAGATTCTCCATGGACCTGCGTATCTGTCGACACACGCTCACACCTTTAGGACTGTTCCTCTGCAAGTGGTTGCCATTCTCATCGTGATAATCGTCCCACTCGCTCATTTCGCTTCTGACGTCCTCTAGAGATCTGGTTCTACCGACGGCGCACGTGCAAGGTGGCATGCTCCTGGTAAGGCCGCCCGAGCTCTTTGCTCGTCCTCGCGGCCGTTCCATCATCATCATGCCGGGTGGTGGCATCGCCACCGGCGACACTTGAAGCGGCGACATCACTTGCGGCGGAGGCGGCATGGCGTTTCTGTATAACGGAGCGAGATAGTAGTAGTCCCGCGATTTGTTGGGATTGGCGGCGATCCTCGGGGCGGGCACGTAATTGTAATCGGGGACGTGGGGGGTTATCCATTGGGCCAGAGTGTCTAGCGGTACAGGTCGATAACAATAGGACGGCGCTCGGTTGTTCCTGTACATTGGCGGCCAGGGTCGGTGCTGCTTCAGATCGAAACGGGGATCCATACGTGGATCCAGCACTCGAATGTCGCCCATTGTGAATTGTGATCTGTTGTTGCTCCTTATATACAAGATTTGGGAGTGTTTTAAAATCAGTTGAGGTACACTGCCATATTTTCTCAATTAATTTCTTAGTCGATCAGAAAATATGTGTTTTATTAAATATATTCTGTAGTTGTATTTTTAAGAATTGCTTTCTTTAATAATCTTGAATAATTCTGATTTTTTTTTTAAATAAGTTTTTTTTTTAATCAGTTGCTAAAATAATTCTCGTGTGATAAATTACTGTTCAAAATTTTCAAATATTTATTGTTAAAAATTATGAGAAAATCATTAGATCGATAATGACGACGTCGAGGATCAATGTCGTTGAAAGTGGCGTTTGATGATCGCACACTTAGAGAGTTTGGCACGCTCGGACGAGTAATAGAGAGATTCTGGATTAGAAACGTTTCTCGTGGAACGACGATAAAGCGAGGACCAAGAGAAAAGACTAATCGTGCGCGACGAGAGATTTCGATTGATTTTCACTGGGTACCTTCGGATAAATTCAAAAAATATGACGAAACAAAAGAAAAAGAAGAAAATCACATTCAAATTTGCTTCGACACTTCACTACACTTTCGGACTTTAGTTGTCTCACCGACATTCAAAATTTCTGTCGTTTTGACTTGACATTGTGTCTCAATCTCTATCGAATCTCGGGTCTTCTTTCTTATCGAAGATTTATCGAGAAACACTGCGATCTCTGTCACTCGAAGAGAAACACTTGATAATCGAAAACGATCTCTCGTGAGCTATCGCGGCCCGTGCTCAGCTGGGTACGACGGAGGAGTGCGTAGACCACGTTCTCGCCGAGCCACTATAGTCTGTTGAGAAACGACCCACTTCTCCTCGTCCGAACGCGAAAGACTTCGTCTCCCCTACTACCGCGAAACTCATCCTTCTTTCTTTCGCGCGAATCTTACAAAGCGAGAGTAGTTTCGCGGTTTTGTTGGAAGGGGGAAAGATTGCTCGGATTTTAAATATCTTGTTGTCAAATAATGTTGATTTATGAATTTCGTCAGGATTCGCTATCATAGCATAAAGTATAATATGTTTTCGATGCAGACAGAAAGGTTGAGAAAGCAGATGAACTCATAACATTTACGATAATGCTAACAAATTATTTTTATAAATGCCAGATTATGTCTAATAAACCTAATAAGAATTCTAATAAATAAAAAGAATTTTTTTTAATTTACTTTAAGCATAATTTACTTAAGCATTACATTCTTGTTGTTATGAAATATTAAACAAACATCAAAAATTAAAATTATTACATATATATATATATATATATACAAAAAATATGTATGCCAGAAAATAATAGCTATAAAAATAATAAAATAATAAGAAAACAATATGTACTGGTAACTGTTAACAGAACTGTTGGCAGAACAACTCCTATAAGTGAAATTTAATTTAGTTGCAAATTGCCATTGATGTAATAAAGATATAAAATTAAAATTAAAATACTAGAATAATTATATCAAGACAATTATATGCTGTAAAGAACAATGGTGATTGCACGATAGTCCCGCAATACGCGTGTGATCTCATTTAAAAGAACCAGCGAGGGGTATCTTCGTTGGAAACGTAGCACGAAAAGATCACGCAATATAAAAATAGAATTAGGAAAAGGATTGTGTACAGGTAAAGATATTACATAGAAATGCGGGCGTTGGAACTTCAAGGAACTCAAAGAGTAAAGAATTTTCCTTAAAAAATTTATAATAAATAAATGAAACAAGAAATTTTCATATAAAGATTTATAATCCTGTTTTATCAAAATCTCGTAAACAAGATCTTCGAGATCTGTGAACCGAGAAAAGAGGTAATCGTATCCATCGGGAGAGTTCGATAATGTACATGATGATGGATAAAAAAAAAAAGAAAGAGGAGCAACTGCAACATTCGTTTTCCATCCTCTCTCGCTTTCACTGCGCGATCATCTTTTCCAGCGACAACCACCGGGGCCCGCTCATATTAATCTTGTTTTGAGATAGAAATCGCGTCATTATTCGCAGGAAGTGAGAACGAAGGTGGGCGTCGAGATCCAACGTGTCGGCTCGATCGTTTTCATATCGCAAAGCACGTTATTCCTCCGCGAATTCAATTGCGAATTGTGTCGCAACAATTTTCAATGTGCGTTAGGACGGAATTGAAGGCTGCTGCAAAGCTGACGCAAAGAAAACACATGCATAACAGCATGATAATGAACTATCATGCTATTTCTTTTCCTTATTCCGATTTACGCTGCTGCGAAAACGAATGCGCGCGTGCTTTAATTTTATTTCATAAAAATTAAAGAATTTTTCTCCAAACAAATATATAAAGATAAATATTAATATTATTTATATGAGTTAAAATAACAGATATGTAAATTATTATTTTTTTTTTTTTTTTTTTTTTTTTTAAGAAGACTTTCATATAAGAAAAAAGAATAAACTTTCTATTATTTTACCGTTTTAGCTTATGAATATCAATGAAGTAAACCTAAATGTTGTTAGTAGTACAGCTGTGGTATTCCATTAATCTTATGTAGAATTTCTTTCCCAAAATTTTTTCATCATGTACGAATTTTCCTCATAGATATGTAGTATTTTATAATTATACTTTTGCAGATAGTAATTATTTCCGATCAGTTATTGCATGCGCGCGTGGTAATTTTCTCTTTATTTCAAAGTTCTTTATTCACGCAAGAATGCACATAAGCATATGTAGTTAAAAGCATGACGTACATTCTAGAAAAAAAAATGTGACGAGAGAAATTAGTTTATATCTGTTTATTTATCGACAATGAGTACAGATGCGCGCTACTTATTTCCGAAACATTACGACGAATCACAACTGGTTTATAGCCTTGCAGCAGCGTCGTATATGGCCTGCTGCACTTTCTTACAATTGTTATCGATATGTCGCTAATAGCCAGAAGTTATGCCGATATTATCACGTGCTTTACAAATTTCTTCGGTCGGCTGATTTAACGGGCATTCTGCGTACATCGCAGATGGATTTATCCCGACGGCCAATCCGGGCAATATATATGTATATATTTCGTCAGGGTACGAATCACCATCCTGCATCTCGCGAGAGAAGTCTTGCAGATACAAAGGCGAGTAAAAGTTTATATGATTCTCATAATTCTCGGATATGGATACACAGAGAGAAAGATTTCTTTGATTTAATTTAATAAACCGTCTTATTTGATTATTTTAAAGCATATATTTCTTTGTTTCTAACCAATTTTATTATATCTAAAGAAATCTGTTTAAAATTTATTAAAACTAAAGAAATATATGCTTTAGAATAGTCAACAAAACTGTTTATTAAATCTAAAAAAAATCTTTCTCTCTGTGTAGTAACTTTACGACTTAAATTTAGTGTTATTTATATACACACATACATATGTGCAATAGTAAATAAATAAAAAATTAAAAGTTAAATAACAAAGTAAAAATTAAATAGTTTTTTAAAATTTAACTCAATTTTAATTCGGTTAATTTTTAACTTTAACTAGTTATTATTAAAACACATAAACTTTAATTTATTAACTTTTTTCCAAAGTTAAAAATTTATTTTTGTAAAAAAATAGTAAAAGAAAAAAACATTCCTAATAAAAGATAGTATTTCTTGGTTATTTTATAAAATTTAATTTACAAATAAAACAAATTTATTTAATAATTTATATTATAATTGATTATATTAATATTTAATGTCAATCTAACTTTAAAAAATTACAAATTTCTTATTTAATACAAATAATACTTTTCAACAATAATTTTTAATTTAACTTAATTTGATTAAAAAAATATATTAAATCTGCATATTTAAAATTTTTATTGAAACACTTTTCTTAATTTTTATTTTACATGTATTAATGTTTATTAGCATTAAATAGTGTTGATAAATAAATTTTGCGCAATGCATAGTTAAAAATAATCTTTTTGAAATGTTGTGCGAGAGATCCATTATTAATATACGGGAGTTAGTTTCATTGACAGACCTACATCTTTAACGCGATTCCTTGGAGGAAAAAAAAGCCATGCTGTATTTTCTTTATCGCGAGGCGCCGCCCTGCCGTATGATCATGCCAATTTGATTTTCCATTGCTACTTTCTCCGATACGCTCCGTTAATAATTCACCGCGATGTGCGGCAATCCTCTACTATTTTTCTTTCCGGTCTCTCTTCCTTTTTCGCGCCGCGGCATCATCGGTTGCTGAGACGTGCACACGCGAAATTTCCTTTCGCCGCGGTAATTACGCACGTGCTCGTAAATCGTCATTTTGAATGATCATCAACCGATTATTAACACAGTGTTTGCGCGTCGCTTCAATTTCACTTGCATTGACTCACGTTCTCAGGAAAAGTACAAGTGTATAATATACGTTAATTATATGTCGAGAACGAAAGTGGTTCGATTCTTTCGCCGCGTGTCACTTTTTTTAATAAGATCAATTGCAAGAGATAAAATCAGGTCCACTAATATCTAGACTAATCAAATGAACAGAACAATCTTGGTTCTAATAAATGATCTAGTTCCGATTAATAAGTGATAAAATACTTATATTTGATTCACACACACATACACACACATTTTTTTGATAGAACACTTTTACAATTAAGTTATTCGACATTGAACGTTTCGTTTACATGATGTAATGTATTATATAATGTTTCTCGATCATATGAGTCTTTGAACTGCTTAAACTCGAACTGAAATTGCAGTTTAGCGAACGACGTGGATTTCTCCAAACCGGACACTCAAATCGTTTGGCACAAAAATCACGGAAAATAGACCGCGAAGCACATAATCGATAGGAGACGTCGATGCGTCACCTCCGCAGGACATCTGCGTTTTGAGAGAAAGTATCGCGCGACACAAAAAGTAAATTGCCGTGATCCGGTGGCACGAGCACACGCGATTTATCTCAACGTGCGAAAGGAGGATGGAAACGTTTCGGATATCTTTTTTGTCATTGCGTGGATCTTTGGGCAATTATCATGGTCGGCCGCCGTTAGAAACGCTCGTTTCCAGTGACGTTGGGTCGCGTGCGCCGATGGCGAGCTATTAGAGTGCGATGGCTCTCCATGTGGATGTAGATCGCGAGAAAACGAAATCTGGAGCGGGCGTTTGTTTGGAAGACAACAGCGACGGATTATCTCATGACGAAACTGAGGGTGATCCGTGAAAGATTTCATCTGATTAGGTGAAAGATTACCACCATGGAAATTGGAACGTAATAGTGAAAAGAAGACGATCCGCATCATTAAATATCGCATTATTAAAAAGGTGCCAGATGATATTTTATGATATTAGTATAATAATGATAATGTTAAAGGATAATATTAATTATTTAATATTAATTACTTTTTTAACGAATAATATACATTAACGTCAATCAAAATTTTTTAAAAATAGAATTTAAAGTCCGTGATAAAGTCGGGAAACTAAACGACTAATGATTCCATAAATCTTCCTTTTATTGAGCTCTATAATGATTGAAAACTGGGGACATTGTCCTCCGATTTAGGAAAAATATAATTTTATCTCGTCGTATGTGATTGAGCAGAACAAGTCACATTGATTAAATATTGCATCTACATAATGCCTTCCATGTCCAATACGATTTCTTCCTCCTCAAAAGGAAAACGTCATGACTTGCAAGAGCGCATCAAGAAATGTTGTCGAGGTCAAAGTTATCGCAGAAACAGGCACACGTTGACCGAGTTTTCGGTACCGGAATTACCAGTTACCAAATTCCTACTTCAATTCGCGCAATGATTTTGCATTATACAGTCGTCATACGTACGAGGAATATATTATTCTTTCTCACGGTTTACATTAACTTCTTCTTACAGAGAAGAAAATTTAGTGTCAATTCAACGATTATATGTAAGTAAAAATATAAAAGTTTTAATGTTTGATAATCTATAATTTTCACAAGATATTACATTGTTATCTTAATATTATAATAATCATTTAAAAAGCACTAAATGTATATGATTTTTCTGGTAATAATAGTATTAACAAATTTTAATTTTTGATCAGACATTATTACTCCCTGTTCTATTTTTAAATAAAGATGAATATATTTTCCTCGATGAAACTTATACAAAATTCCCTCATGTGAGCAAGTTATATCCCTTCAAGATTATTAAATTCTGTAAACAAGATATTTTGCTTATATATAAGACAACAATTGTAGATTTGAGACTAATTTTTTTTTTATTAGATTTGATTCACTTCTTTATCATCGCTGAAGCGATATTGAAAGTGAATAATAAATCGTATAATTCTATCTGATGATCGATCCTTTTTGCCAGATGGTGGCTACCGCGGGCGCGATTGAAAATTGCTTAATTTGCACGTGACAGAGCAATCGGGTTGACCTTTTCATTTTGAAAGGCTATTGACGGCTAGCACCTGCAGTTAAGAAACAACTTACCGGCTCTCTAACTCGTTGCTCTCCGCGCGAATAGGATTCGAAATGTTTGTATGCGCGTACCTTCTCATTTACTGATTCGAGAAGCCGCATATACCGTGGGAAAAAAAAGGAGCGTGACCAGTTTTCTTGAAAAACTGCTTGCGCAATAGTTGGCATATTGCGATCGGCCGCGACTTCTTTCGTCGGGCGAAGTTCTGAGCGGAAACGAAAAATGTAACGCCAAGTATGACCGGATTGCCGGCATCGTATGTACCGTTAAAAATACTAATAACAGGTTGACCGGTGCCTGTCACGAAAACGGGCAACACGATAACCAGCATAACGAAATGTAAACCATATATTACCAAGTATACACACGCGTTGTAATTATCATACGTCCGTTCTTGATACGTGGACCATGACTTAAGCCGTCGCTGACGAACTATGCCGAAAGAAATATTATCGAATGCAATACCACAGCGCAAAAGGCGGAAGACTAGAGGTTTCACACGATCGTGATGGTCCGAAATCAGAATGATATCAAGTATATGATACGAAGGTAATGGCAACGTTAATTATTATCGCGTTGCCGTGTATAGATTGTACTTACAAATTTAATTTTTAATTAATTTATACCGTATATTTAAAATAAAGATAATATTATAATTTACTTTAACGAAGGAGATAATAATTTTTATTTTGCTGGCTAATTAAATTGATGTGTTGCTTTCTAACTAAATTAACGTAATTACTTTTTTCATCGTCCAATAATAAAAAAATTATTGATCATGAATAATTAATAAAATGATAAATAACACCAGATATATGGAAGTATTAACCGATAATCACTAGACATAAATGATAAATGGTGTAATTGCTTTAATCTTTTCTTACGTCACTATAATTCAATGAAAAATTCAGTCCAATTAAATCGCTAATCCGTTATCAGTGTTACGTGAATTAATCTACCGCGTATACACGAGCATTGTGGTATATCGCGTTTTCACAAATTACAAACATCATGATTGAGAGAAAAGATCGCGTCAGTTTGCGGCAATCACAAGAAATTTGCAAGAAAGTAGATTACTATTAGATGCGCTTGGTCGAGCTTGCATCCATCAGCGCGAAGATCGCGACCCAGATTTTCTCGATAATAAACTCAGTTATTCAGCTACATTTTGAGTGACATTTTTAATGAACATTTGTTTTTCTTTTCACGAATGTTAAAAAATCGTGTTTATTAATGCGAATAACAAAAGTTAAATTTCAAAAAAGAAAGGAAAAGGAAAACTATATCGATAACGCAGAGCTCCTCGTGAGGTGAGAAGCCTTGATCAAGAATCGTCGAGGTAGAGATTTAGTGAAATCGTTTACCATCAACCTCTTGGTACATTCACCAAGCTAACATAGGTTTCTGTTTTATCTGCATCAAAGCTGCGCCTTGCGCGCCGTTATAATATTTATAAATTACATTCGACGATACATTACATATAAAAAAATTAGTAATTAAAGAAAACGTTAGAAAAGCAGTTTGAAATAATTCCGATGCTAAACTCTTTTAAAAGCTACATCAACGAAAGAGATTTCAAAATAAAATTTTACACACTTTTTAAAATAAAACACATATTTTATAAAACAGTTTAAAATAATTAATTTCAGAATTATCACAGATAACTTTTTTTAAAGAAATAATTCAATAATAATGCCTTTAGATATACAGATGTTTTTACAAGATGTTAACGAGAGAATTTTCTGTGTATTTATTTATATTCAAGACATTATAGATGTGTATCAAGATATACCCATGAACTTGAAATTTTTACAGACACTCGCATAATCATCGCCGTGCTTTTTATTGTCCGAAGACAATGATTATGCAAGTGTCTGCAAAAAATAAAACGATGTTAAAGCATAATTGGCGTCATCAGCATTCAGATGATTATCATTTTAATGCCGCCCACAAATGGGAAAACAATCGTTTCGGCGGCAACAAGCAAATGATGGACTATGATGTCATTAGCAATGTAAATCAACATGTATGTTTAAAATAGTTTTGCACATGTAGAAAACCGTTACCAATACCGATATTATTTTGCCTGTTAATTGTATTTCCTAATTGTATTTCTTAAAAACTAAAAATAAAAAACTTTGGAAATATAAATACAAGCTGGAAAGTGTTTTCCATGAGATTATACAACAGTTTTTAGAATCGTTTCTAATTTTGCAATAATTAAGTTTTTTGTAAGATAAACGAAAAGCATCTGAAAAAAATAAGCTCCAAAACCGATAGTAATGCTACATTTTGTTTCTTTTTTTAAATATAAGTCATCCATATAAAATACGCATTAATGAGAATTTCTAGAAGTCTTTCACTTCGATATAAAACATTTTGGTCGGTTTATACAAATACCTTATATTGTTCCCCAAGATGCACCATGTAGTACGACAATATACAAAGATTAAATACTTAACTAATTAGATCTAATTTAATAGACAGAAGGTCATGCGTCTTCTAAAAAAAAAATTAGAATACCATTGTGCTCGAGGAGCATAAACATAATGAAATACACTTGAGAAGGTAAAAAGAATCAGAAAAAAAAAACGAATATTCATAGGCGTTGTCGGGCACGTCGACGAAGGTGCAATGACGACCCACGCGGATCACACCATACATGGATATCCGACTGACCGACAGTTATTACTGATGACGAAAGAGGATAACCTGTGTCTAATTTTAGAGTACAGGAAAAATACCGATTGTTGCAAAAACATGTTTGCTCTAGTGAGCCCGTATTAAGTCAATTACTGTGTAATCGTTATTTCCATCTACAGCTTGACAACTAATTGATGTCGTTTACGTAAATCCATTAGTACAATACATAAAATACTGCAACATTTCATTTAAAGGTTGAGCGTTACAATAATGCGATACACGAAAGAGAGATGTTAAAAATTGGTTAAGAGATTAAGAAAAAAAATCAAACTAAACATCTTTCCAATTTTCCAAAGAAATGATGAATGTGTGTTCGTTCCAAATGATTGAACAACGTCTTATCGTAAATGACGACTATTTTACTCGGCAAAGAAAATGTATACCACGGATCATGGCCATAACAGAACGTAGTTTGCGGTATCGATAAAAAGGTCATGTGCTAGGATAAAGACGAAGAAAGGAACGCTCGATTTCACTGAATGCACGATGAAAAGATGATTGTTACATAGAGGACTTTCACCAAATTAGCAAACATTTTGCGTTGTGTGGGTCTCCCTGCGTAACGTTTCGAAAAGTTTCGGAGACTATACGTGACGCGAGCTCAAGATCTTGCACTTTCTCGAAATAATTTCATACACATTACAAGTTGTTTATCAGATTACAACTCCTCTACAGGAATCCAATAGTTCTGTACAAGTTCTGGTATGTAATTATGTACAAAACATTTCTATAGAGAAAAATTTTCAACAATCAAACTATTAATAAATAATTTCTTCGTGCGAAAAAACGCCATTTTGAAAATCCTGCACCTGTACTTTTTCGCAGATAATTTAAAGTGCTCTTCCATGTTCTTATTAGATTATTCGCTATCAGTGCTGCACGATACATGTATCTGAATCACCGAAGTTGAAAATTAAGATGTAAAGAGTAATTTTTATGACCAATTCGTTGCAAAATTATTACAATTTATCCAATTGTTCGCTTCCGGTCGATATTCGTTATACGAGAGAAAACTATTTCAATACCGCGGATGATGTGCGTGACACACGAAGAAGTTCTTTCGTAGGTCAATTTTGGCCAGCTTGTGCGCCAATAACACTCAATTTTTCGTAACGGTACCGAGACGGCAATCGGTCAATCATCTCGGATGTCGTCGTACCGTGAGACGGAACGGTTCCGGAGCCGTGTGACACGCGGAAAATCGCGCGTGCTCGCCGACCGTGAAGCTGCATGTAGGTAAAGCGCATCGCGCACGAAGCGCACGTGCGCCATAGACCGAATTGAGGAATTTCGGCATCCCGCGTACAATAACAATACAAAGAGCAATAAAAATACTCATTAGAGTCGAACGAAACGTACAACTTTTTTTCTTCTTACATAAACTTAAAAAAAATACCAATCAATTTCAAACCTACTTGAAAAATCAAAGTCGCTTGATATTTCAATCAATAAATATGATAATCGTAAATATATAAATTATAATCTCTCTCATTACAAAATAATATTAAAAAATACTAGAAGAATGTGAAAAATCAAGAGTCTTTGTCTTGTGGAACATTACTTAAAAATTAATATTTCTTGAAAAAGTTTACTTTGATATCATAATTTTTTTTAGCGTTGCCATATTAATGGGTACATTCATGTATATGCAAAAAACAAATTGCAACATCGCAGATGTATGTTGTGTTTACGATGAACTAATATAGTGATGCAATAAGCTACTTTTAAATTCTTGTGTTCGGAAGCCGACCATATCGAGCGCACCGACGTGACTCGTGTGTGTACACACGTATTTCTCGCATTGTATAGAAAAACCGAGCGTCCACAGGGGACGGCAGCGAAGAAATAAAAAAGGGGAACGGGGTTGTCCGCAAAAATGTGCATTATCGTTGGAGCGAGCGCGTAGGTTAACCGCTCAGGGCCGAGTGTTGTGCGTAGGTTGCACCTGCGGGAAACTTGTTTCAGGAAATGCACGGATCAGTTACCTAGAGGGCAAACTGCAATTGGAGAAGCAACTATGTAACGCAAGTTGCAGTGTGATGATGTAAAAGTCAATGTATTTGCCAAAAAAAAAAAGGAGGGAAACAATTATTATAAAACACTTTTTTTCTCCAGCATAATTTGCATGTCGGAATACCGTGTACCATCAATGGATGCTGTCCATTCAATGACTCAAGTCAGCACGACTGTCAATTCTGTCTTCGTTACTCATTGAATACCAAGAAAGACGGAAAGATGTTTGTGCCGACTTGTGTCAATAAATGGAAAGCACTCAATAAGATCCTGCAGATTTCAATTTTTTTAATACCTATGTTTTCGTCATATAATTATGTTAATGTATTAAGTAAAAAATAACATTGTAAACAATACGATCTTTCTTTATAAAGAAGAAGATTATCAAAGTAAAATTATAGTTCTAAAACATATATTGGCTCTTCTTAATTACGTACTTAATAAATCATAATATAAATATACAATGGCAAAATTTATGAGATATATGTGATGCGTATTAATTTTCAATTTATTTTTAAAGAACGATTTGAGCGATTTCAACGATTATCCTGTATGATAATAATCAAGATAATGAAATATGATTAATTTATGATTCTTGAATCGAGACTTAAGCGGAGCATTGACGTATTTCCCTTATCTGTAGTGAGGCGCTATCGTAATGTTTCAATGACTAATACTGCCTGACACTCTCATACCATGCAAGGCACGTCGGTGACGTAAGCACGTATCAGAAATGTTTGTTCCCCCTCAGTATTACGTGGAATCAATCAACTTTACCAACAAAGCTCAAAATCATTCAGTATTATGAAGAAGTCAATCAGAAACAAAAAAACACTTAAGCTATGTAAAAAATGCAATATAATTTTAGTCGAAAAGGTAAACGGGAATTAAAACCGGTATAATTTTGATGATTCCAGAATTCGATATTATAAATACATAAAAATAATCTCGCAACGCTTATTTATCGGAGCGAAATATGTTATTTTTATTCTATAGAAATGCAAATTGGATCAAGAAACTGAATTTTTGGTTCCAAAACTACTTCGCAAAACGCACGGATTTTAGTGCGTCATAGAATATTTATAATTATAGGATCAATTTGTAAAATCTGACAGGTTTTCTAACATTTTACCACGGAATCTAGTTGTCGAAGTATGAGTTACACGGCGAGTAACTAACTGTTCCGGTAGACAGACATTCCGCCACCTAATATTTAGTGTACGTATTAACGGATCCCGAGATTTTCCCACGCGTCAGTGCGATTCACTCGTGTATGCGGGATCACCTAACAAGGATCGATAAATTTTTACTCGCTCTCGTGCAACAATCCAGTCAGGCAGGTATCTCTGGACAAGCCGACATATTTTCCTGTCGCTCGTGGGAATAGAAAATAATGTATGACAATTCCCACATCGTTCAACGTTGTAAATATGTTAGGAGTGTTTCCCGTATCCTACAGCCTTAGATAACAAATATTTATAACTTTATCAAGGGAATAACATTCTACTTTGCTGCAAAATCCTTTTTACGTCGATGTTTATCGATCGACTTTCATAATCATATCTATACAACCGTGTTATAAAAGCGATATTACCGCACAGCTTACTCAGCTCTTCTATTTATCGATGGCATCATCAGCAGCCTTTCACATGATCTCTATCACTCTCTTTCTCTTTCTCTCGAGGCAGGTAAATAGGAGGTATATTACCTGATTGGTATCGCCAAAGCTTTCTTCCTCCCAAATCGGATCATCCCATCCACCCGAGGAGCCCGAGGAGCCTCTGCGGCCTGGATCCCATGAGTTTCTCTTTAGGTTATCCAGAGAATCCGTTGAGAGTCTCCTCCGGTCGTACGAGCCACGTCTGCCACTAGAAAGTGGCATCGCCAACTTGCCATCGGGCCTTCTCAGGCTGCCCGAGACTGAACTTGTCGATGACGGATCACCGCTCAAGGTCACGTTCAGATTGCTCCGCAGATTTCCACTGGAGCCGGCGAGGCAGCTCTTCAGGTTCCCGTTGGAGTAGCTGCGCGCCTTCAGATCCCCGTTCGACGTGCTCAGTCCGGACCTTAGATTCGCGCGAGGATCCGCGGAGGTCACGAAGAGGCTGGCCAAATTCGGAGCAACGTCGCGCCGCGTAGCCGCCGGTCGCTGAAGATTCGTCATCGACTTCGCCACGTAATCCCGCCGTAACGGCGAGTTGTAGCTCGATATGGTATCCTTTCTGAGGCAGCCCATGGAGCGACCTATGGGATCTTTTCGCAAAGGCGACCCACCGATGGTGTTTGAAAAAAAATCTTTCCTGGTGTTGTTAATAGCGCTCATAGATGATCCCAAAGGATTTTTCCGCAGAGTACTGGGAAAGGATGAGGGGTGCAGTTCCCTCTTGGGCGACGACATCGGTATATTTAGCGATCCCCTACCCGTGGGAGACGTGGCGATGTAACTGTAAGAGTCGTGGCGTCCGAAAGAATCTTTTCTGGTCGCGTGGTACAGACTACCGACAGATCCTCTGCGATTCCAACAGTTCTCTTTCGCGTGCTTGCCGTGCACCTCGCAGCATTTATCTATCTTAAGCTCGTGCTTAATCAATTCAGGATTGTTCTGCAGTTGCTCTAGCTTCACGTTCCTGAAGAGCTCCTCGAGGCGACGTATTGCCGCTTGCTGGTGTGCCGCCGTTGACATTGTGAAAACGATAATAAAATGCTTTCTCGAAATAACAAGATCAGTTGGAGATCACGGAATCCTCTCCAGATTTTCTGATTATTCTAGATAAAATGTCTAATATTTGACCTTGCAGATGCACAGTTTCCACGCCTCGCTCATGCACCACATAATTGCTCCAGACACTTACGTAGGAATTCAACCGTTCGGATTGTCTCGCCTGGTGACTTTTACGGCTACCAGGATGTTAATTAACTCGCAAAAACATTTCTCGACCCCGATGTAAGTCACGACGACGGGAGATATTTCGTCTTGTTCTTAATGTTCATCGACCATGTATTCCGTCATAATATGATAATGCTTTTACATTACCATAACAGCAATAATCTATTGGATCATGCCTTAGAATATTACTTGATAACGGGGAAAAGTCTTCCGTGCAATATTTCACTTGTATTTCTCGTAATGTATTTCCAACCAAGTTCGTTAAACTCTCTCGTTATGTTTCAGCGAACTTTAACAGCTCGTTCGTGTACGTACGATTTAATTTTCACAGACAAAAAACTGTTTTATTTTATATAGAGAATTGTTTAATAATTCCCTAATATCACAGTTTCATACAGACTGAATCACAAGATCAATTTAATTTGTAATTTGTCCTGTGCTCACAATTCGAAACCACGTGAAGGAATCTTCGATTCTACCTTCGCGGTTCGTTAAGCAACCGGCGTGCGCGCAGCGTGGTGGGAGCACGATCGTAACTATATGAAAACGCGTGTGCTTCGTAATACACGTCTGATGAGGTACTGGAGTATCGTGGTACGCGAGAGACCCGGTGCCTCGAAGGAGTTCTCCGCCATGCGGAGATCCCCACCAGACCAGTGTGCCATTCGTTCAAAGGCGAAGTATCCATATTAGGTTAAACCTTATGGGTTTGTCGCGCAAAACCGCGAGGGAACCATCTGGATATGACCTTGGAATATCGTGGAATCAGGTCGCCAACGAAGGTGCGCTTCGTGACTAAGGGGTTCCAGTTTGTCATGTCGATATACACCGATATGCTCGATACATACGCCTGCACGTTATTGACGAACTCTGCGTAACGCGTTACTTCACGATTTTCTTCTTCACGAACAAGCGCAATAGAAAAAAAAGCCTTGAAAATATTTTGTCTAATACAAAAGACAATTCAAATACCAAATATACTTGCAAAAGTATAATTTTGAAAATATTGCGTTAAATGGCAAATAATAATTTTTTTGAAAATACTCTTAGATTTGTACATGTATAAAATATATTTATAATTTTAACAACAATTACGTCAATTTATCAATCTGTTAATCTGTCAATTGAAAAACAGATGATTGTAGAGTGATTATTCTTTTTAAATGTTAGGTAATCTTCAGAGCAAAGTTACGTAAATAAAAAACAAGATAAATAGTACAAGAAAAAAGAAGAAACAAATTTATGCTAAACGTAGTGCAATTATGTTAAGTGTCGGTATTTATCTTCCTTATAATTAATCAAACGTTGAAAATAAATTCATAATGTAGTACACATATATCATAATATCTCTCATATATACATATACATAGCAGAATTAAAAAAAATTTTTTTTTAATTTTTACATTTTTAAATAAGACATTTAAACTGATTGAACATGTCTTTGACGAGATTTTGTGTTTTGTTATGTAGCTTTGAATATCTCATCTCGATGTGCAAGGAAAAAACATTTGTATTGTAAATTGACATGAGGTATATCACTTTTTTCTAAAGAATTTTATTTTTGGCCATTTATTCATTTATTCATTTGTTTTTTTGTTATAATTCTATTGCTTTATTTAAATATTTTTAATAGCTTTTTTCAATTAAAACAATTTTTATTTTTAGCGCTCTAAGAATGCTCCAAACTATATTCTTTATGTATAAAGATTTTTGTTTGCATTGTTAATGTCATTAAAAAAAATAAGTATTCTTTCTTTATGTAACATAATATTCAAAAGATACAAATATCTCGAAATATCTATAATAGCATTATACTTTCATTGAATAAAATTGAAACACAAAATTTTTTTGTATAAAATACATTATTCTACATGGTGATAATTTAATACGTTTATCCTAAAGCATTTTTTATTGGTAACTGTAATTAGCGCCATCTACTCCGGATTAACGGGAGGCAAAAGAAGGATTTGCGAGCATAGTATCTGGTGAACGGAAACGTTCTTCCATGTAACCAACGAGATGGAGCCGCAATTGCGTTACACTCCATGGAAAGAAACAACACGTAGATCGCGAGTGCATTTGCATAATGCATATATCACAATCACGTAAATATAATTTCTATAAATAAAAACTACAACGCGCTATAAATTACATTCAAATAATCTCAAAGATCAAATTATGTTTTCTTATATAAAAAAAAATTAAATCAAATTGCATTAATAACTGTGCAATAACTAGTCGCTTCAAAAAAGAAGCGGTAATTTAACGTACTAAATAATTAAATGATTTATTAAGTTAGTATACATAATTATTATTTACACAAAAATTTATTTGAGCTTTAATTTTTAAAATTGTAATTTTAAATTTAAAAAATTTTAGAGAGATTACATATCTTTAAATTAAATTTAAAATGTAATTAATAAATATTAATATTCTACGTTCTCTCTCATTAATATAAATTAAAGTTTAAATATAGTATGTTTATTTAATACCACTATTCAATTTTCACGGAGCACGTTGCATGTTCAATATCACGATGACATTTGATGCGATGTTTATACCTCCGAGAGTGGAATCATCGCGGAGTAGCGGCACGATCATAAAATTTTATCGCGACTGTCGGTCGATTACAAGTCACGTATTGTCAGAAGGAAACGCGAGTGCATGTATTCACGGGTTATCGAGTTACCCGGCTTCTCTTTAACACCTACACGAAGAAGCCTATTCCGGTTCACCTTGACGATCGAAGATAAATAACGACTTTGCTTCGCCTACTACTGGAAAGGGCATGCTCCCCTCTTGAAAAAGAAAAAATGACACGCTGAACACCGATGTCGCGTTGCATCGCGCTTGAATAAGATTACCACAATTGTCACACGTCTGTTAGAGCGCTTGTCAAATCCATTTTGAAGGCACTGAAGATTCGATCGGGCTAACTTGTCCAACTCGGACCCGGCTCGTTTCCACCTCCGTGCCAACCGTCGGCGACCATGAAGTAGCTTCTACGTAATTCTCGGCTGACGATAGATCGTAAGGCGTCGAAAAATCTCGGAGAGGCGCCCACGCGACAGCACCGTTTCTGTCAATAACGCGACGCATCCTCCAATAATTATGCGCGACAGCGAGACGATAATATCGGCGTTCGTATGTGCGATGGTAATTTACATCAAGCTGCGTCACAGTGCGATATGATCCAACATCGCGTACGAGAATGGACATTAGAATTTTGAGTGTAGGTGTAGATCTCATCGGATTCTTGCAATGGCCGTTGCGGTTTAGTTGTAAAACATTAACCACTAAAAAAAACCTTGTTTCTTAATTATCCATCTAAAAATATTACATTGACAACTATTAAATAATCTTAGCCTTGACGATTAAATTAACACTGTAGAAACTTATTAAAATAGGGTACAAGGAGACTTATTGTGAAAATGTCTTGATGTTAAATGTCTTCCGATTAATAACAAGCGAGGGGGGAGGGGATAATCTCGTCGTTAAATTTTCACCAAGAGAAACTGTTCGCAGCTGTTGACTTTATTAATACGAGAATCAAACGTACCGCTGTCATTGCATTTGCGTCGCGAAGGCCGTGGATGCGTATACCGGGGATCGTGAATGTAGAACGCGGATGGATATTCGCGAGGCATGTCAACATCAACTTTCATAGTCGATCCGCAATTCGCTAAATCGTACAAAGACAAACGGGTGAAACTAGGAAGCCGGTAAACTACGGCACACTTACGCGGAGGCGCAACATTTCGATCTTCAGTTATAGTTGTCGTGTTTCTCCGCGCTGCTTTGTCGACAGTTTGATTTATTGCGTCGCCGTTGCCAACAAAGTATCGCGAAAAGAAAAGAAAAGAAAGGTAGTGGGCGTACCAAGCCCTCTCGCAGCATAAAGTGACAAATGGGCAGTCCAAGAATTCGGAAGCGATATAATAAACGCGCGGCTAAATGCATAATAAAACGGAAACCGTAACGCGTTGTCTTCGAAGTTTAGGAAGGAAGTCGGCGATCATATCGAGGATAAAATCTGTCATTTACTGCGATTATCCACACCTAGCTGACGTCACGGCACTTCCGCGAAATTATTGCACTGTATAATGCAATCGCGCCAATAACGAGGCCACTGAATCCAGAGCAGGGATATATTTTTTTTTTGCACGAGAAAAAAGCACTTCGATTCTTATAGTCATTTAACATCATTTCATTGCAGCATCGCCTTTTTTTTTGCATCAACGCAATTAGTAATAAAAACAAACCAATCTGTTTCGTACGTTCAAATTAAATTATTTCATAACACTCGCACTTCCTTTATTGCATTATTTTAGTATAATTTGCAAGAAATCTTTTCTCGTTAAAAGTTAAAATTATTAAGTATAATTTCTAAATCAGCTTTTCATACGAATTCTTCAGAGTCATGCTCTATATATATATATGTTGGTGCGTTCTCTGCTATAAACAGACAGGTACGAAATGCGAGATGCGATAGCAGAAATTACACAAGGACAGAACACAAGCAGAGAAATGATAAATCGAGGTCAACCACTAAATCATCATTATTTAACATTATTTCCTTCAAACAACATCCGAGTGAATAAGTAATCAGATAACCGAATTTCACGGGTACATCGCAGGCATTGGTATCACCTGCTTATTTGTTACTTCAGTTCATGGTAAACGAGTCGCTATTCGACTCTTTTCATCGCTGTAACGTTTCCGCCGACGGGGATAAAAGAGCAATTGACATGCAAATTTTCGGCTACCACCGTGCCAGCCGCTATTGTTGTATTATCCGGCGCGGAAATGTGTAATTTCGTTTTGCATGTAGCATCGGTCACGAATATCACGCGTATCCAAATTCCACGAAAAACTAATTTTACGAAATAAACCACAGCATTAAGAAAGAAATTCATCACACAGAAGTAATAAGTTGCGTAAATTAAATATATACTTAATTAATTGAAAAGGATCATCAATATTCAATATATATAATATATTGAATGTATAACGCAAATTTAAAAAATGAATTAAAGTAAAACAATGGATCGGAGAAATAAGATTTATCGAATCAAGTAAAATGGCGCATGCGGAGGATCATCTCACAATTAATTGGCAATTGAAGCAATTACAGCATTTTACGGGCAATTTCTTGATAGCCACGACTAATCAATAATGAAGAGAATTAAGTCAAAACTGTAGAAACAATTGACGAAGATGAAAGACTTATACATCTTTATATCAATTTTGAAAATAATAAATCTTTCTAACAGATTATATTTTGTCGTAAATACTTGTTATATATTATATTTATTTCTCAATTTATACAACCGTGTAATCGCAATTTATACGGTTGTATAAATTGCGAAATAAATACAACATATAATACGGTTATTTATACAAATATAATCTGTTGGGAAGATAGCTAGATATAGATAATAGAGAGTATCGTAAACTGAATTTTTTATTTTCTGATACCTACGTTAATACACGAAGTACAATTCAACTTAATGTGCATTCAATTGGATTTATGAGGCATAATATCTATTCATAGTAATTTCAATGTGTTATACAAACATAGGCAATTTTTACTCGCAGATTTATGTAGCGTACGCACATCCCGTTGGCTTTATCGGTCCGTTTGTCTTTTATATTGAACATTACCTTCTTACTCGGCGTAAAAGTGGCGCGATAACGATCTTAAAATATTCTCTAAATTATACCGGAAGCGATGTAGAGATATATAAATCGATTTTACGTGCTCGCTATCTCAATCGATTCGCGGAAAATGTGGGAAGGCCGGTTTCTCTGGCGAATTACGGACGACACTATAAACGTGTTATAGTTCTTACGTCAAATATAGAAAATACGGGAAGACAGATGGAAAGTTCGTTGTATGCGCTGTACTAGGTAGTGGCAAATTGCAATCACCTTGCAATTTTTTTTTAACAGAACAACGTTAGACATGGTAATAAAATAATCGTATAACTCGAAGTAATATGTCAATGTTCATAATTTAAACTCGTTGGGTAATAATCGAATGATATGCTATCATACTAAACGACAATGTACACGCGAGTATACATGAACCATGTTACAGTCTTACAAAGGAACTTAGAAAGGAAAGCGGCTGAGGCTTCGTAGATATAAAAATAGTTGCGAAAACACGATATGATATTTAAAAATTGACTTACCTTCGGTTTGATGACGTCGTAATGTCCTTCTGACACTCTCGAATCGTAAATACCGCTTGACACCGAATTTTGCCTTCTGCAAACAATAAAATACACAATTAACTTAAGCATTGCATGATATTGCAAAAATAAAGATCACGGACCTCATGGAAGACAGAAACAGACGTAAACGATGAAAACACAAATACGTATAATAAAAGAGAAAGAAAATTAGCTATGTTTATTAACTGCAGAATATTTCCAATAATATAAGAGATGAAAAGAGACTTAAAGGGCCGGAAGAAAGTTATTCTAATACTAAATGCAATCGGTATTAAGTAACACAATGCCTTCGAGAGAGCCATAAATTTCCGCGTATCTTTCGCAAAGGGGCTATCAGATTGCAAGATTTTTACACGATACGACTTGAGAACTTACGCGACTGGATCCGATCCATTGATCGTAGGCTTCGGCGACTGGATTCCAGATCGGACAGGTGGACTCGTGTGAACGGGCGAAGGTCCTTTGCTTCCCAAAGGCTGCTTTATCCTGCAAATACCACAACAGACGCGAGCGATAATTATCAGCAATCAAGTTTCGTCACACGTGATCATAAATTTTCCTTAAACTATGTGGAATTTACGGCCGGGGGTTTTACGCGTTCATCTGTCACTTATTAATCTTCCGTTTCCGTTGACTATTCCAGCCAACGATCTCTCTAAGCCGGTGTATATCCTAGCTATTCTATTACACATTAACTTTATTTATAAACGTTATGCATAAAACACATCTGAATCTAAAAAGCGTAGAACTTAAAACTAACCCTTTTTAAAATAAAATTTGATCATAATTTTAAGATAAATTTAATTAATATGGAAAACTGATATTTTTTCTACAAAATAATTAAAAATTTTGTTTAAAAAGATATGTAATATTACACAATAATTTTTTATTAAAACAAACTTATTATAGATAATTTATTCGTTTTTGTTTCTCACAGGCATAAAATTTTCCTATCGAATCATTACAAATAATTGTGTATCCTCTTGAGAAAGAGAGAGAGAAAAAGAAGCATCTTTTTCCTCTCTTTTCCGCTTCTAATTCTTCAAAGAATAGACTTGGGAATTAACCATGACCGCGATTTTTGTACAGAAACAGAAATAAAGAAGTCTGAGAAGTCGCGAGACCTCTTAACCAGAGCTATTACTCAAGCGGGACGTGATTTATCGGGGATTCGTTGTCACCCCTCGAGCTCCAACACGAGAAAACGAGACGTTGGGCCATCTTGACCTCCGCGAACTTAAACTCGCGGGTCTTCCAGCGAGGCATGAACAACAAATTAAGTATCATCTCAAGTGTAATCTCAAGTGATGCAACGTGCATCACTGGAATAGTTTGTAATAATTCGTTATCTCACGCGATACTTTGTTACACGTAAAATTTCGAGGGTCTTTTCTCAACTTTCTCAAAGTCTCCTGGACCTTTTATCAACCGCGAATCAGGATAATCGTTCACTCGAAGGTGGACCCAGTTTCGTAATGGCGCTCGATCGTGAAGAAGCCACCAGGGTTTTTTGTAACGTAACGGTTTGATATGTACATATGATTTACAATCTGACATTCTTTAAATCACTGAAACAATCTCTCCAGTCGATCATCGTGCGACGGCTCAGTTTTCGTTACCGTTATACAAAATCGCGCTGCATCACGGCGCGTGCTGCGTTCTCAATCCAGGTAACGTTTTCCGATGCGACATGAGCTCCTGGCGCAGCTCAGCAGGCTCAGCAAGTTGCGCCTCTGCCGAACGTGACTTATAAGTTATACCGCAAGCGCGATTAAGTCATATGCGCGGAAATCCTGATAAACAATTAATGCAATTTGGTACTAGTCATTTTCCGTAAATACAGATTCGCCGACATCTGATAAATATATAGAAAAATCTATCCGAGGATTATACTGCAATTTATCGTAGATAATGCTTATCATGTAGTTAAAAAAAAAATCAGCGTTTCACACAATGTGTATCTTTATTGAACGGTCCAGTTAACGACTTATTTCAAATCTTTTCTAAAAGTAGCAGCTCTAAATTCATCTGAAAATGGATTATTTAAAAAACTGGGCTGGATCAAGAGAACTGTCTTTTAATTTGAACTATTCGCGCCCTTTTAAATGCTCAATGAACCTAAATAATCGCTGTGAAGTTTGTTAAACTCTTTATAAAACTCAAAACAGAAAAAAATTAGAAGGTTAAGGTTGTTAGAAATAAAAATCTATTTGTGGTATTTCGAGTAGGGAATGCCAATGGAGCCGCCGCTCGTGCGAGTGTCGCCGGGCGACCGTACGAGTAATATTTACCGACTTATGCACGGCGGCGTGGAACCGACGCTCCGGAGACTGCACGTGCTGCTGTGACTGTTCTGTTTATTGTAAGTCGGCCGATTGTTAGGTGGCTGCGCGCAGACCCGCTCGGCGATGCGGAATCGCGGCGTCGTCGGTTTGTGATAAATCATGCTTCCTGCACGTTTCCTCGCCGAGTCGAGAGTCCTCACGCCATCATCGCCATGTATCAAACGGAGCTCTCTTTTCCCACGAGTGATTCCGCACGACGAAGATCTCTCGACGAGGCGAAACTCGAGGGTCGACGGTCCGCCGCGGTCCGCAACGGATCGACACGGCTCCACGAAACGCAAAAAAAAAAAAGAAAAGAAAAGAAAAGGGAAGCCAAGAGGGACGACTTGACCGCCCAAGAAGCCGCGGAATTCGCGCTCGTTTCGTCTTGCCGTCGAGACTGTGGCGTGCGAGAACGGTCGCGGACAAGCGGTATGTCGTTTGCCGTCGTGCAGCTGCAGCTGCGGGCGGTACCGAACAGACACTGCCGACCAGGAGGCCCGACGTGGAGTATCGCGAGGGAGCAAGAACGGCGACGGCGGCGGCGACAGCGGCAGCGGCGGCAACGGCGGCGACAACGGTGGTGGCGACTACGATTCGCCTGGCAGCGGCATTAGGCACGACTGAGCTCAGGCCTGTCGGAGTCCGCTCGTAATAACAAAGCGTATCGCGAACCTATCAGAGGCTGCTTTGATTCCCTCCGGCCGCGCTTGCACGTACACGGTGCATCCGCGGCGATCAGCTGTCGCTCGCTGTGCGCGCAATCGCGATACACGTCGCGATTCACGCGCAGAGGTGTAGAAAGTCTTGCGGGCACTTAGGGAGACTCAAATGTTAATGTAGAGATAAAATTGAATAAAGGGGAGAAAAACATGGTCTGCTCCTTTAACGGAGTAAGTAGCGTGACGACATCTCGCTCTCCTTCTTGCATTTTGATAGATAGAAAGTTAAGAGGGGAGCATCACAGAAATAAGATGAATCCTTACTGCAAGTAAATTTTTACTCTTAAACGCTATATACTTTGATATAAGCATGAAATGCTATCATCTACTAGAAATATTTATTTATATCAATAACAAATAGGTTTACGTAAAGTGTTATATTTTATTCTTAAAGTATGGTATTCTTTTTTCTAAAATTGTATGCGATTAAAACCTAGGTACACAATTCGAAAGTTATTTATTCTTGGATTAAAAATAACATGCTTAAATATTGGGTTAACAACTAAGCTTGTGTGGATGGTATTCTTTTCACTACCCCGCTACGTGGCGTGTTATCTCGTGAACAAAATGCACTTTCTTATAAATGAAAGAGGCTCGCCAAGAGCGCGGAAGGAAGTAAGATTTCGCCATCCACACATAAAATTGGCTAAACTATGTCAGTATATAAAAAGGATCGAGAAAAATAAGAAGGATAGAATTGTGAAAACTTCTGTTTCATAAAAATAATATGTTTAAATTAAATTAAATTTATTTTGGATAAAGTTAACAAAAAGATTCATTGAGAGAAAAATCACAATTAATAGGAGCACAGTATTATAGTTTAGTATTAAACTAATGCGATTTTATTCTTTAATTAAAGCAAATTTTATTTTCAATAAAATTTTTTTTTTAATTTTAATTAAGAATAATTAATTCTTAATTGAAGAATATTTATTCTTGGCGCTATTTTAAGTATAAAATATTCTTAAATCAAGGTATTTTTGCATTTTTTAAGAATATATTTTTTGTATGATTAGCCGAACAAAGGTGTATGTACGAAGCATTAGATAAGATTATCTAATGCGCGAAATCCTATTCTATACGTATTTTGTTATTTGCTTGTTTAATCAATGTAGATTCGAAGATTCTAAAATAGATCTTGTATTAGAAAACATTTGAAGTATTCATGTAGAATATGATGTAATTTAAATATCTAAAAATCTAAAGAACATCTAAATGTAAGTACAAAAACGTGAAATTAGTGCCGATATAATTTTTTTTTATCGCACTATTACTTTCAACTGGGTAATCATTTTCGAGCGAAGGAACATCAAGCGCGCGAACAATCGCTTTCGGGAGAATCGCACGAGCAACATCTGGCAGATATCCCGCTTCGAGAGAAACAGAAGCTACAGGCGCCTCACAGTTATTTCTCGCAGTTAAAATGATACACGCGAGTTACACTCAATTTCACAGCGTATCGCCACACTTTCTGCTTTGTGCGATCAACAACGAGTGCGAGCGCCTATGAATTTTCAAACGGCACAAAAGGTATTCTCCGTTCTGCTTTCTTAAATCGCGCCCGCACGTTGGGCTTTACATCGCGAAATATCCCGAACGACATCGACGCGTTGAACAATTCCCGAGATTTTTTCATATATTTTCCTGCTTTACAATCCATGTTTACTCGCGATCAACCAACTTTCACGCTCACTCCATTTCGAAACGTAGCGTAAGTTTATGCAATATGAAATTTGTAGCAATGTTATTGCGAATATATTCATAAATACCATTTCTAATACGTGTTTCTTATACAACTACTTTGAAAAAGGGTGCGGTAAACGACCCTTTTGTGTATACGCCAAGAAATAATCGAATAATTGCTATCAAATTGAGTTAATAATTGAGATTTTTTAATAAATGGACCAATACAATGAGTTAGAAGACTGATTATTTTTCGTAAGAATCATTAAATAATCAGTGATAATTTTATAATAATTATAAATTTTCATGATGAAAAAATAATTGGACTATTCCATTTATTCAAACTTTGTTACCAGATATTTTTTACAAACTTATTTAATAGACTTTCAAATATGCATATCAATAAAATTATATTTGATAGTATTTTATTGCAGACCGTGAAATTTTTATACACTTCAATAAATTTACATATTACATAAGCAAACAATTATTTAAAAAATTATACAATTATATAATAGCGTCCAATAATTCGATTACATAATTGTACGACTAATCTTCTGACCGCGATAAACTCATCAAGGTGGAATTATTCAAAGCTGACTTTTTTTCTATTCATCTCTAACCACAACACCTGGAGTGTTCAATGCTAACGAAGCGCTTTTAATTCAAGCGAAAGAGAGAAAGAAAGAATGAGGGACTACTTCGTATTCCGATGATGTTCCAACAAAGCCTCGTTTGTTACCAATGACGAACTGCTCGCGCGTTCTAATTACGCGCTGCATCTCGCCGTATATATGCGCAAGTAGGTGGCTGCGTTACAACGGACAAATAGCACCGAGTCCGCGACGTCAAGAAGATCCATCGACCCATCTTAGGCACGATGTACCGTCGAAGTAATTTCTCGCCTCGTTAAAGAAATTCGATTCGTTACATTTATGCGAATATAATCAACGGTAAAAGCATATTTTGTGCCGGGTGACGTTCTCGATAGCACGGCATAATTAATAGGAAAATGAAATTAAATTGTTAGAAAGGCCGACAAGTAATAAATTGCCATTCTCGTGCAGCTTACATGTGTAGATTTTAATTTTATGATACATTTCCTAGACATTTTTTAAATATTCTTTCGAAGATATTTTTTAGGAATATACTGCATTACATATGCTTTTTCCTTAATTCTAATCATTTTAATATTTGAAATTTTTTAACTTAATTTATGTACAGATTTATATTTTTAGAGTTTCTAATTTCGAATAGTTCTAATTTCGAAAGTTCTTTTTTTAAATAACTTTGTAGTTACGTTTTCTTTTAATTCTCTGATGAATTAAACAAGAACTTTTCTCTTTTTCGCGTTTCATAAAATAATCTAAAATAAATCCAAGAACGTTTACATAAAAATAAAAATTATTTTCCAGCTATATCATTGTTTTGAAAGAAGACAGAATGCTTCAAGGATTGAATATTTCAAAAGAAGTTTTATATGTCGTTAACAAAAACAGAACGTGCCGCCGGATAAATCTAGCGAATCATCAAGAATAACCACGTTTGTTGAACTCGCCAAAGGATCAAGGGCTCTCATTCGGCCTCCATCTCATCGACCGCGAAACGTCGCCGTCTAAATATGCCGTATTTCGCCGCTAACGAACTGCCAGACACTCGAAGCTTCTTTAGACCGAGTTAATTCCTCGATTTATTCCGCGAAAACGTTAGCCAGTATCATTAGCACGTTCATAAAAACGTACATAACTACGAATGAAAATACTATTCAACTGCATATAACAAAATAGTTATTATTCGGAAAATATCCTATAATGCGCTCATACATTTTCAACTAATTTCTCTAATTCCAACTAAAGACTTAATAAATGAAAAATGAACGCGATAACTGTAATAACAATTTTATTATCATACATTATAAACGTATCAAAATTTCGATTTGGATTATAAAAAGTGTTGATTTAAATAGTGTTATTATAAGCATGTAAATAAATAATAAATTTAATTAATAATCTATACTATTTCCTTCAATCGACGTTCTAATATTTTATTTCCAAATATTCTATATCGTGAAACTGTTAATTTGAAATAAAAAGTGATAAGAGCCAAATATTAATTTTTTCGTTTTTCATAAATAACGTTATATACGTTTACAATCAGATAAGGGTACGCAGCTTATGCGTTAGTACACTTTACAGGATATAGTCAAGCGTATGAATGAAACAATGCGGTCGTAAACGTAGAGGTATGCGCGTGAATCATCGGCAGGACAGGACCGATGGCGGAATCGTACCGCTTTTGCTGTATACACGCATCCGGTATCCTATTCGAGCGTGATATTAGTGGTCGATGCCAATGAACCGTAATTGAATTCCGATTTCAACTCTGTGCGAGCAACATTTGCTTTCTCGAAGGTTATTTCAATTATGAAACAATTTTTCATGATCCGTTTAGGTATTTTAAAAATAAAATTTAATTTAAGTAATTTTCACAAAATCTTTTCAGAATAATATTTTTGATATATTTCAAATACATAAATAATTTTCAATATTAATTTATAAAATTTATTTCACACATATAAATTAAAAATTACGGCTGTTATATAATTTAATAAATTCAGTGTGAATGGTTTAATAATTTTTTATATAGAAATGTAATAAAGATTTTTAGAATGATTAATTTCATGAGTTGAATATAATTATGCAAAGACTCAACTATTAAAAATTTCTTGAATAACTAAGACTTATCTTTCTTCAGTTCATAAAGTAATGTAAATGTAGTCGAAATGATCAAAATAATCCATTTTTTCCTTGCAGAAGAGTAACAGTCTATTTTTATCAACACTTCATCGGACTCTAAATCTAAGCTGCTATTCTCGGCACATGTTTTACCATAATAAACGTAAAGATATTTCGCTATCGCCATCTGTTGGAGAATACAACGGGCTCTAACTTTTCAGTGAGTGCACTCGATGCAACAGAACACTCAGTTATTAAATATATGGCAATGTTATGTAAAAAATATCGCATAATTTTTTAAGCTATTCTTTCCATTTCTTAAACTCTAAACCGTTTTTCTTATTATACTTTATTCTTTATTGTGCAAAAATATATATATTTTTTTAATAATTTGAAAATCATAAATATTATATATCTTTATAATTCTTTGGTAAAAACATTTCTTGAATTAAATCACTAAAAGTAATCACTAAAAATTTGAATAAAAAAACACTAAAATAATCACTCACCCTTCTCCTTGAAGTCTATTATCTGCTACCATGGGTGCAGTTAACTGTCTGACTAATTCGTCCCTTTCCCTTTCCTTTTGCTGAATGGTTTCCTGCAACCTTTGCTTTTGTTTCTGGTATTCCTTGAATAGGCCACCGTTGTAACTTTGTTCGTGGTTGTCACTAGGAGCTACCATCGTCCTCATCGGTATCACGGATGGGTCTGTAATTTTGGCCGCAACTCCCGTAGGTTTTTCCGCCAAGGAATCCCTTCTAGAACTCCTGGCGGTCGAAGGTGCCGGCGATTCCCTTCCAGGCACTCTGCGCTCTGGCGTGGATGTCGCTGAAGGATCCATGCCTATTACAAAAATAAAAATTAAATATTATTTTCAAGATAATTTAAAAGTTATTTACACGATATAGAACTACATTTAGAACTACATAACAGATCCGTCAGTCGTGTAAATAATAAAAACAAAACTAAATAAATTACAATAATTCGCGAATGGGTCAAAGACGAGCGAAAATTAAAAATGTAATTTTTAATATTTACTATATTAATTTAATAATAATATAGCATTTAACGCGCAATATCAATTTCGACTTTACTTAGTAAGTAAGTATTTTTTTCAATCGCCTTACATATATTTGAATTGCCAAAAATTTGACAAAATTAATTAACTAGCTGATTATTATTAATGCATAGCCGTGTTATAAAAATGTGATCCACACAATACAGAAATTTCTTGCTACGGAGTCATCGAATTACGCCAGTTGTGAAATTGATGACTTAGCGCGGACGAAGCGCATAACTCTCCTTCTCTGCGAAAAAGACTAAGTAAAGTCGAAACTAATCTCGCTAAATGCTTTATTATTGTTAAATTAATTAATATGGTAAATGTTAAAAACAATTATAAAATAACATTTTTAATTTTTATTTAGCTTTAATTTATTTGTAAGATATTTATTGTATTTCAATTAGGAGTACGATTACTTGTAATTGAGTTTATATAAATTAATTGGAATAATTAAATATGCGCTATATTAAATATATATTGCACGATGAAGATAAATCTATCATCCTTTTATTCAAATCTTTTATATGATTGTTATTCTACTATATAACACACATATAACACAGAGAATGATTTTAAAACTTTTAAAATACAAAATATAATTAATAATCTTACCGTCGGGGCTTTTGGAGTTTCCGCGAGTTCTCGGCGGAGCCTTAGGTTGAGCATTCATCGTGGTCTCTTGTATCGAAGGTAGCTGTTGAAACTCTGCATAATTCGAACTAAGGAAGACGTCACCTTCATTCTCGAAGAGCCTATCGACGCTAGTATTCATCAATTTGTTATTCTTAAAACCGGTCAAATGAAAGCTAGCGAACGATGATTTAGACATCGCTGCATTTACGTCACCAACGGACAGCGCCATAAGCGCCGCCGATGGTATGGATGTGTTCTTGGGACTTCTGGGCCCGAGACCAGCCTCCAAAGCCGGTACTAAACTGCGAGACATCATGTCCGCGGCGGATCTTGGCCTGGTGAATGGCATGGCGCTGTGCGGGAAAGTCTTCGGTTTGATTGGCGTTATCAGCATATGCTCAGTCCACGAGGTCTCCAAGGAGGGCCTCTCCAGGCGCTCCACGTCGACGTTCAGGGTTCTTTGTGCGAAGGGTACGGCGAACGTTTCGGGAGGTATACTTTGAAGCCATGAGAGTAAACTTAAGTCCGAATCGCTGAAACCTACGGATCCATCCAGTAGCCTAGAAAAACTCATCTCTACCTATAACATAAGAACGTACGAAATAAAATGTCTAAATAAAGCGAAATTAATGTATAAAATCTATTTTATATATTTATATTTATATATTACATATATAAAAATAAAAATAAATGTACAAATTGTCTAAATTTTTATCAATAAACTATGCAATTTACGTATTCTACATATAAAAAGCAAAAATAACTTCGATTTTGATAGTCTTGACAAATTTTTAATAATAAAATCCTTTAATTTTCTTTACTAGAGTAAAATAGAAAAAAGGTGAAAAAGAGAAAATCACTTGTTCACTCTCTTTCGATCCGGTAGCCTTCGCTTGGCAATAATTTACGCAGGACTCGTACAAGATGCCCTTAATGATAAGCTGAATGAGCCGGTCATTTTTCGCCGAGGTAATCGGATGCGAGGGGTCGGCGCTCTTCCTGTCACCCGGCAGGAACTTCTCTACTAAAGGATAAACTTCGCGGAAACATTGCACCCTCGCATTACTGGGATTCCAGTCCTTGTACTGCAGGTGATCCGTCAGCCGCGGCAGAGTAAGCAACAGGCACAGACCGCTGTACTCCTCCTTAGAGGGTGCAAACTTTTCAAGGTCGTTCAACACCTTGACAACCTCCTCCACGGCATTGTCGACGCTGCCGTTCGTCCCGGTGGCGATAACGTTCGCCTCGGATTTAATGCACAGTAGCTCGACGTATTTGTGACGCAGGATAGAATACGTGAACTTTCGCATGTCGAAATCCGACAGCGCTTCTAGCGGCTGGATGAACTCGAGTACGTCGTCCCATTGTCCGTCGAGGATCAGCTGACGCAGAAAGAGTACGTCGTCGCTGTACTGGCCGTTTATCACACCGGTCTCACGCTCGAGCGAGAGCTGCGAGATGTGAAGGTCGCGGCTGTGGAGAAACTCCAAGGTCAGTCGCACCACGTCCTCCTCGCGCAGCGTCAGGTGCGCCGCCGGCATCACGTACCGAATACGCAACCTGGATCATTTCATTAAAACATGAATTAGCATGTACCTCACGATGTAAGGTCACTGATTTTGCCAAGATATATTTTGCAAAAAAATTAAACGATAAACACTCGGAAATTTTGATGTTAATGATTTTTAATTTCATGAAATTTATTTTGTTTTCATGAAACTCTCTAACACAATCTGATAATTACGTTAATATACAAAAATACATTTTATATTTTCTGTAAAATATTTCTAATTTTTCGGATTACGATAAGTTTGTAAACTGAAAAAAAAAGTTAATTTAACTAAATTTTCCAACTAAATTAAATTTTGTCTATTTAAGTATTTATATATTTCAATTAACTATTAAATACTTAAATTGAAATTTGTGTATTTAAGTTAAATTCATAAATTCTTGAACTGACAAAATTTTAATTTGGTTGAAAAATTTTGTCAAATTAATAATATTTTTTTCTCAGTGTAAAGACACAAAGAAAGTAAAAAAATTCAAAATATAATAACATTTACAATTTTATAATCAAATGTATATATTACAAAAAAATATTTTTACATTTAAGAAAAATCAAATCAATGTAAGAAAAATACTAATATAAATAATATAAAATTTAATATTGGAATATATAAAGTAAACATTATAATTTTCAATATATTTCCCATCTTTAAAAGCTTCGTGCATGTACGAAAGTGATTTCTCATTCTGAAAAAAATATTGAAATTGCCGCGGATATTACGAGTAATTTAACACGATATTACCATATCGCTAGCAGGTATTACTAAGTAATATCCGGAATTATGAAATCGCTTAAGGATTTTACTTCTTGGTTTTAAGCGTCGCGTGCTATAATACGAGATAAACGATGAAACACAGATAAAAGATTGCTTAATGACATTTATATTCAGAGGGGCCCGCAGCGGGAGAGAAGTCTAGATCAACGTCTCGGCATCCAGCCACCCACTTACGCGATAATCAGGGCACGTCTACGAGTGCACTGGCCCCAAAGTGCAACGAACTCTCGTGAGGAAATGCTATTTCGTGCATTCCATACATATGCATATTATTACCGGGTTTCGTAATTTTACAACAAACGGAAGTTGATTCGCGTCCATACGAATCCTGACGATTCGTTAGAATTCGTTCGCGAGCTTACGGCCGAAGCTAGTTTACGACATAATGCATGCATACACTTCATTTTAGTCATCAATTAGTAAATGTAGAGATTTATACGATCTATTCGAAATGAATATACGAACAACACGCTGTACTTTTTTAAAAATATTTGATGACATGAAGTATTTTTTCCTCGGATAATTTTACAATAGCCACAATGAGAGTGTGTGTGTGTGTGTGTGTGTGTGTGCGTGCGTGTGTGTACATACCGATCAAATTTCGGAATATGAGAAATTCGTAATGTCAGCGTTCTATGGTTATTTATGCTTAATGTATGGCCAAGGAATTATCAGTTTCAAACGAACTGCAGCAAGTGTAAGAGATCACGATGTATCGAGAATTAGTAAGTGAATTTTTCTTATATACATTATAAATTTACTTAACATTTTTATGCTCTTAACTTCTGGAATTAGGATTTTTTAATAATTAAATTATTATCGTAAAGCAGACATTTCATAGAAATTAATATATAATGAAATACATTTATTTTTCCTTTGTATATTTTACTTTTTAAAACTTTTTTTATCAAAAAATAATGATACTCCATAATAAATCCACAGATGCGTGTAATCTGTCTCTTTCTCTTTCAATGCTTTAATAAGTGAATAATTTAAGAAATAAATTTTTGTATTTAATAATTTATTCGAGAACAATTTGCATCAAGTTTCCTTGATTATTTCAGTTTCTAGTGGTGATAATCTCGTTGACAAGTACCGTACTTGCCGACGTTCTCGTTTCCGGTTACGAACATCAATTCGGCAACAATCCGCATTATTCTCCTCTTCCGCAATACAAGGTACATTCCTTGAATAATATAAATATAACTCTCTAAATCTCATAAAGCACAACGTCCAGAGTGAAAATTGAACTTTTGCAATTTTTTGAGTAATTTATCATTCTAATAAAAGTCAAAATTCATTCCTAGTAAAAATTGAGCTTGTGCGACTTTCGCATAATTTTTCACTCTACAAGATTTAAAGAGAATGCATCTAAAAACAATTACCGCACTAGGAATCGACGCAACAGCCGGGATTTCAACTGGCGTATCCCAATTACGAATCGCACCAAGACAGAGCTCGTTCACATATAGTAAGCTATCCATACCGTCACTATCACCGTCATGACTATCATTATTTACCAAGACCGCACCATTTGCATTACGCAAAGGTAGGAGGTCATGGATACGTGCGGCCTTCAGTGTTCGTCGGTTACCCCCAACCATTGGTAAATGCTCATCACGTTATTATTTAATCTGATTAAATAATCTTTGTTTCGTTAATTTAACTTTGAACAATTTTATTATTATTTCATTCCTGTTGTAAATGTCATTTAATTAAAATTTTTAACGTTAGATTCAAATAATTTGAAATATAACTAACATTTAATATAAATTTATCTTACGTAATAAATAGATACACCACTATATTATTGTCAAACAGCTTTTTTAAGTTATTAATTATTTAACGCAAACGCTGATCGTGATTCTTGTATTTGTATTGATACTTGGTGCTACAATTTATCAACAAGATTTCTTAAGAACGACATTTCCTCAGATAGTACACCACCGGTATAGAAGGTCGGATAAGTCCGATCCTACAAGCATCGAAACCAGTAAATCTGCGATCGATGCACATGACGATGATGTGGCCGCGAAGTCGTCCTTAACCGACACCGAAAAACCTACAATCGACTCATTACTTCCAGAACACGAGGCTACCAATACCAATGGTAAATATCATAAAAAATAGAAATAAAAACATGACATCTTCATGGGTTCTCTAATCTAACATACCGCTTATTTTAAAAGAAGCATAATTTCAACTTACATTACGAGTAAAACACAAATGTAAAGTAACGTATCGATATTAATATGCATTTGCTTTCAATATAAATTGTTTAATTACAGACAAGCATTTAGAGAACCGTCAAATCAATAATGATCATATGACAAGTCCACGTTTATTCGGTCTGTATCCGGACATGATGTACTCCGGACTTTATCCGTCCCGCAGCGAAAACAGAATGCAATACATGATTCCAAAAAATACTGCCAGCGCTGACAAACTAATGCAAAAAGCAACGTCTCAAGGAAGTGGAGATTGTCATGATAATTTCCAAATCACCAATAGGCCTTCTGTAAGAATTCCGGAACCTATGGAATGGGATGAGACGATGTTTTCAAACGATGATTACGACTCTCACAGCGGATTTCGAAATGCATGGTGGTTTCTCTCACCATTCTTGAAACCGCAAGAACCAGAAGTAGAATCAATTTCAGTGCCATCAGCGCCAATGAGATTTGGGCCGCAAAAATATCATATATATTATAAAGATATGCCACCACATATAGCTAACTTAAAGGATTCCGGCTTAGATGCGAAAACTATAGAGGATATGATGATTGATTGGGAGGAAAATACAGGAGAGTCGCGGGCCGCACAACAAGAAGTAGAAAACAAATATTTACAGGTAATGATTTTAATATTAACATTATTTTGTGTCCTTATATTATTCAACCTATGAAATATCTGATATACGTGTGTTACTTTACAAATAATAAATTAATAAAATACATTGTCTGTTCCAGGAATACACAAATATGAACATGGCTAGCCCAAGACAAAGCAACACTCAACCGACTATTCCGATTGAAATTATTATTCCTAAAGCTGATCAAGATACGTCTCCTACGAATTCCCCTGCGTCACATATTTTAATTAATTACAATAGTAATAACGATAAAACTGACGAGGTCAGCAGTTTGGTGGGTCCCCAAGAACGCAACAGATATTTGCAGGTAATGATTTTAACATTAACATAATGTGTTTTATGTCCTTAGACTTGTTTCATTTTTATCTGATAGATTTAATTGATTATTATAATTGAGATAATAGAAAATTTTTGCGCAAATATCTTCTAATTAAATCTCTCAAATCTGTGATTAATAAAATTCACTACACTTCAATATTAAAAATAAAATATTTTTCAAATATTATTTTTCATAATGCGTATGCGCGCGTATACGTGTGTATTCCTCTTTTCGTTGTCTCTACGATCCACACTAAATGTGAAAAATATTTCTTTTCTGTAACATAAAATATATAATATTCGATCTATGATACGAAATATATCCTATATTTAATGCATATATTAGTTTACAAATAATTAATAAAAGATATTGCGACTGTTTCAGGAACTCGCAAATATGAATATGGCTAACCCAAGACAAAGCAATACTCAATCTACTGAATCTAAGATCTACCCAACTCTTCAGAAACAACTAACTGAAACAATTACTAAAACTGACAAAAATACGTCTCCTATGAATTTGCCTGCACCAACTTATCAAACTTATGTATTTGTTTCTGATAAAAATAGCGAAGGACTATCGGAAACTAACCCTATCGTCATGGAAGGCCAAGGACTCGAAAACAAATATATGCAGGTAATGATTTTAATATTAATATAATTAGTTATTCAATTCGGCAGTATTTGCAGCTATTATACGTATAAATTTCTCTCTTTGTTGTTTTGTGATATAATCTTACACCAAATATTAAAAGTAAAATTCTTTTCTATCACATAGAATATATAAAATATATAATATTCAATCTATGATACAAAATATATTATATATTTTACGAATAATTGACAAAACATATTACGTCTGTTTCAGGAAATCACAAATATGAACATGGCTAACTCAAGACAAAGCAACACTTCGCCGATTATTCCGCTCAAAATTGGAAATCCAAATGAACCACTTGTTCTTCCTAAAATTGACCCAGAAACGAATATACGTCCATCAAATCAATACCAAGCACCCTATCAAACTTATATGATAGATCTTGATAAAATCAGTAAAATGTCCGGGATGAGTGAGACTGACATGAAATACCAAGAAAATAAATATTTGGAGGTAGTGATTTTAACATTGATATAATTGTTTGTCCTTAGACATTTTTATTTGTATCTGATAGAACTTTATTTAAATTGATTATTACGATTGAGAGAAATAAAAAAAAACCCTTTGCACAAATATCTTTCAATTAAATCTCAACTTAAATCTGATTTAGACAATTCACTATATGTATATTATTTTACAAATAATTAATGAAATATATTATATCTGTTTCAGGACGTCACAAATATGAACATGGCTGACGCAAGACAAAGAGAGATTCTGAAACCGACTGAAATGATTATTATTCCTAAACAGAACCAAAATACACGTCGCATGAAAGCGCCTCTTACACCCTACACCCAAAGAATTATACAACATTTTGGTGGTGGCAGAAATAGTGAGGGACTACCGAAAACTGATGAAATCGTCAATACGCCATCTGCAAGACAAATACCTTTACTTCCTGAAGAAGTCGTCTTACCGGTTATCGACACAACACGACCAATAAGTTCTTCTTACATTACGCCATATTTTTCCCTGCCTCAATATATTCCACAGATTGATATTCGCAATTATGAGAACTATTAGTTTATGAATTTCGCTTCGAAATGTTCAAATAGTGCAAATTTTTATAAGTAAAACTATAATCTAACGTCAAGCCTTTAATCGAAATCCCTGATTACATAAATATCAATGCTTAAAGCAATCAAAGCCAATGACACAAATGTAGGCATAAGGCACATTTTACATAGAAAAGAGTATTCCACTAAAATAATCTAAATATCATGACAATACTTATCAAAGTGATATACTATTTTATAACACGTCATCAATTTATTCTTAGTAAGACACTTATAGATATGACACTGTTATCGATTCCTGTCACATTACCTTGAAGCAACGAGTCGATTGACCGTAACGGTTTTCATGTTCTATTTATTATAATTACTCTCATACCGTGCACGCATAATATTTTTATAAGCGTACATCCCTCATCAAACTTCGTCAACTCGGTAATTGAACTTTTATATACGATTTTTTAAATAAGGATGTTTTTTAAATAAGGATAAAATGTTTTACTTTAATATAAGTCTATGTGTATGTACTAAGGTTTTAAATAAATATATTTTAATGGGAATTAAAAAATTTAATTGATATTTTTAGATCTAATTTTTATTTACAGACTTAATATAAATATTTTTTCACTTAAAAATGTAGATATAATGGAAAAAAAAGAAAAACAAGCATCATCGGTCATTAACTAACGAACTGAATGCAAAAGCGTGAAAGTGATTCACCAGAAGATAACTATTAATATTTAAATATTAACAGATTACTAAAATTATTTTGATATTCACGTACATAGATAAATACTAGCCTTTTTCTCTCTTTTTCATTCTTATTTAAAACAAATATTTTTAAAAAAGTATTTAAAAAAATTAATTTATTACTTTTAAATTGTTACTTTTATAAAGCTATTTTTTATTTAAAATATTTTTAATATCGTTTTTTTTATATTTATTAATATGGTCATTAATTAGATCATTGGTTATTTAATGATTTTTTGCATGTTTTTAATTTATTAATTAAACTATTATTATACTTTATTTTTTTAATGTAAAACATAATATATCAAATAAATATTAAATGATAACATTTGGCTAACGTTTTACGAAATCAATTGGTGATAATCGCGAAATTCATTGGTTGAAATACGTTGTTATATTCTTCAAATGGATACGTAAATGTGTAATTGATGGCTGCCAGTTGTAACAGGTCGTAAACTCATCGTATAATAATGAGTCAAGCTAACGGAGCATTGAGGTGTTTAAAGTTATGAAACGAGATGTAAAAGGCACACACAAGGTGTTCAAAAAGTAATCATCAATGTTGTTGCGTAAACGCTATCGCAAAATAAAAGAAATTTTATATTAATCTCAAACAAAAACCTTCAAAATTACAAATTGTTACGAATTGTTGGGTAATCATTCTACCACATAAGCCGTACTACTAACGACCACAAGAATCAGCCGTTACGCTTGTAATAGCAAATTAACTTTGTTATAATTTGGCGTTAATTAACGAATTCTAATTGTCTGTCAAAATATATACATCATAGCATCATTAATTCATGTATTGCCAATTAACAAATACATAGTTAAAAAATTGTCCTTCAAAATTATTTAATATTTTTTTATTCTTTGATTATAAATTAAATTAAAAATTATTTAAAAAATTAAGATTGTTCTAAGTGGAATTAGAAAAACTAGAAAATAAGATAAAAGACTCTTGAAGTAAAAGATAGCAAACACGTACGACAAATACTTGCTTTTTTTAATTAATGCAGGAAATGTAACAAATTTGTACCATTATTAGCCTTTTCAAAATGCGCGTACGTAAACAATTTTGCTTCTATAAAAATATTTGATGACATCTGTATTATTTTTCTCGGATAATTTTACAATCCCTCGAGTGTGAAAACCGATCACATTTCAGAATGTAAAAAATTCGTAGGGTTCAGCGATTTTATGTATACGACATATCTTATGATATTACGAACTGAAGTCATGTCAGTCTCAGGCAAACTACAGTAAGAGCAACAAGAGACCACGATGTTTTTATATCAAAAATTAGTGAGTAAATTTCTGATATATTATATTTTACATTTATATAATATTTCTATGCTTTTAACTTTTGGTATTAGAATTTTTTTTAATAATCAAGTAAGATATAAATATTAAGCCTTTTTAGAAATTAATACATAATAAAATACATTAATTTTTTTTTATGTTTTACTTCTTTTTTAATTAGGTTCTTATATTAAAAAAAAAAATTTTTCGTAATACAGTAAATTCATATGTATAATGTCTTTCTCAATAATTTCAAACTGTTAAATAAATAAATAATTCAAGAAAAAAATTCTGTCGCAAGTATCGAGTCATCTGTCTGAGAATAATCTGGATTTCCTTAATTTTATTCCAGTTCTTAATGATAATCTCGTTGACAAGTATCACACTTGCCGACATTCAACTTAATTATGAACATCAATCCAATAGCAATTCACGTTATTCTACTCTTCCACAATACAAGGTACACTTTCGTCGCAATGTTATTTGATCTAATGGAATAATTTTTATGTCATTGTAATTTAATTTCGTAAAATTTTATTATCATTTTAAATTTCATGTAATTTGACATTTCAAATGTGTAATATTTAATTTGAAGTATCTTTAATATCTAATATCAATTTACCTTGTGCAACAAACACGTACGCCACTATATTATTGCCAAACTTATTAATTATATCGCACACGCAGATTTGTCGTGTTATTGCACACGGAAATTGATCTCACAAATTATCAAAAATTTCTTAAAAATAATATTTTCTCAGATAATACCCCACCAGAATAGAAGATCGCGTAGGTCCGATCCTATAAGCCCCAAATTCAGTGAATCTGCAATTCCTGCACATGACATGATCAAGAAGTCGCCGTTAACCGACACCAAGCATCCTACAATCGACTCATTACTTCCAGAACACGAACCTATGGATACTAATGGTAGATATCCTAAAGAATGAAAAAGTCGACATATTCATAAGATAATCATCTAATATACTATGTTTATTTCGAATCGCATAATTGTATATACAAGTTTCAGAAAACCGCGAAGGCATAAATCAATATATTGATATCATAATATAAATTTTTGCTTTTTAAATAAACTAACAATTACAGATAAGCGTTTGGAGAACCGTCAAATCAGGAATGATATGATGATGCCTGTATACGACCCATATTCGAGTATGTCATTTCCCGTAAATTATCTGTACTACAACCCAGACGAAATGCAACAAGTGCAAGAAAGTTCATACTATCTTTACCCTGAACGTGCAGAACTAATGACAAGAGCGTCTCAGGGAAATGAACTACGTTATAGAACTCAAGATAATTTACATCACCTTCCGAACAAGCCTTCTATAAGATCAAATCCTCCGATGGAAACTGCGTCGGATAATTATCATAACAAATACCGAGGGGCATTATTTGGGCCGAATTTACAAAAAAATTTAATATATTACCTGCGAGATAGAACCTATGATAGATGCATTTACAATCTAATAGAAGACATATCAAGTTATTTTAAAGGAGAACAAGAGTACCAAGGCATGCAAGGCATGCAAGGCCTACAAGGCGTACAAGGCTACATACAAAGATTTCGAAAATAAGCTTTACAGGTAATGATGTTAACATTGATATAATTTGTTTTATGTTCAGAAAAATTTTTTTTTTTTATTTAATACATAAAAATTTAATTGATTTCATGATTAAGATAATAGAGATTTCGTACGGTAATAATTTTCAATTAAATCTCAATTTAAATTTAATTGATAAAACTTACTGTAATTTTAATATTAAGAATAAAATATTTTTTAATTATTATAAATATTTTATAAGTAAATACTATGTATAAAATATTCGGTTTATATAATGCCAAATATTTCATATGATAAAAAAGAAGGCAAAAGTTTATCTAAATAATTAATAAAATATTTACTTCTGTTACAGAAAATCACAAGTATGAACGTGATGAGCATGTCTAACCCTAAACAAGATACGATCGAATTGATTCCTTACTACTTTAAATATTATCAGAAACTATTTTGATTCGCCGATAATTATTATACATTTACACAATATCCATAACTTTACTTAACCCATATGCAAAATCGATAAAATAATGAGCAATTATCCAGTATTAAGTAATTTTTTATGACTGAAAAATTCTTGAATTATAAACTATATTGAAATATTTTTAGAAATTTAAAATTGTTTTAGAAATAGAAAGCTAAAAGAGAAAGAGAGAGGGAGAGAGAAAGAGAGAGAGAGAGAGAGAATCCTAGTGTAAAAGATTACATATTCAAAAAAATTGTAAACAGATTACAGAAGTACATAAAATATTATTTATTTCGTTGTATTTTATTTATGTGTATACATTCTTCTAATTCTGTAAAATTGTTATTAAACGTTTAAAAGTTTATTGAAGTTTTTGCAATTGATAATTGATACTTTAAAACGAAGACGATTTTCAATGTATTTGTACTTTGCAGGATTTATTTTGACATCCATTTTTCATTTCTTAAAACAAAAAATAACATTTGTTTGAATATAATAAGACGAGTTAATTTCTATATAGGTTTTTGGATGGTAAATACGAATCTAAATTGCTTCGTTACATCCTTTAGAAAAATTTGCAATTAAAATTATAAAAAATATTATTTTAATTTACTTTGTCATAATTAAAAAAATAAATCGACAAAAACTAATCATGTAATTTTTAGTTTTAACAAAACATCATATTTAAGAATTTTTTAATATACATGTCTTATATTTAACCACTATCTTTGTAAGTATAACTAATGCAAAATATTCTTTTTGAAGGTTGAAAGTTCTAATAACATTCTTAATTTTTATTGCAATAAATTTTTTCTGTCACATATCGTATATAGTTATAATATGATAAAGTACACATATAAATAGTCTTTTCTGCAACCTTAACTACAAATTTTCCAAATTGTGACGTAATGGAATAATTTATAAACCAGATTTGCATTTGACGTCCAAAACAACTATAGAAAATGATAAGTCCAGTTTTGGTGTTATTAATTTTTTTTTGTTGTATTTTGCAATCAAAGTTTCTTGTTTTCAACAACTGGTTTTATTATAGAAAATCTATAATCTCAAACTCCAATACGTAAAAGTAAAAAAGAACTTCAGACGTAAAAAGTGCCGAATTACAAAGGAAACTCGCAAGTTCAATGAACTTCAGCTCATGATTGCTATGTACATTTTGCTACCCTCCCCCATCTTCAACTTTGACATCTCCTTGACTCTATGCCGCGACTTCAACCGCATTTCCCGCGTTCGTAAATCCAACTTACAGACGTTCCCTTCGCAATGTTATATATGCGCAAGATAATTTATTAATTTATACCACGACTTTCAAATTCAATGACGCAGCTTTCTGTATGACATAATTAATCAAACATGCAAACGAAATAAGAGTATCGTTTTTACAAATTACTTTGTTTTCCCATATCGTTATTTTTCGGTTAAATAAACTTTCATAACTATAAGAAGCACGGAGTGTGTGATAAAGTCTATAATTTATATCTTATATTATTCTAATAACTAGCGTAAATAATATTTATGAGCGATTACATCAATTCTATTATACGTTAAAACATTAATAGTTGGAATTATAAAAAATAATAAATTACGTTTATACTATTTCTTAAGTAACTTCTAAGTAAAGTTTTAATACATTATAGTTTTAATATTAATGGTATAAATTATGAAAAAATTAAATTTAAAATAAAGATTAAAATTTATTATATTTCTAATAATAAAACTCATAGATTATTTTTTAACACATAGGCGCACGCACACACACATATATTTTGACAAAATATACAACGCCATTAATCTATTATTTTTTGCCAACTATATTAGCAAAAGATGCAATCGCAGAGATTGCAATAATAAATTAAACATCTTTTAAATTTTTCGAAGAACTCTTTTATTTTTCAAAATGAGAGAAAAAATGTAACTTGTGTTACTAATAATTATAGTAATGTAAACAATTGTTCGAAGAAAAATTCAAAACTCGCACTAGGAGTGATAAAAGCAAATATGCAGGAGAATTTACATTGCTTGAAGTAAAAAAGGGAGAATACTGTCGCGTGACCTATCTCTGTGAGTAAATCAAGTGTCGAATACCGGTACCGGTCTTAGCTTACGGGGTCAAAAGCTGACCTGCTGAATACCTCCATTACAGGATAGCTAAGGTTTCTTTGCGATACAAAGAAAATTCTGTCTTAGAAATCTTGCTTGTGGTTGATGAAAAAGCAGAAAGTCTTCTCCATATTATTCGCTTTTTACTACCAGAGTACTGATACAGCGTATTCAACGTACTGATACAGCAAACTTGATATTCACTATAATTCACAATACATACCGTGAATTTCTTATTTGTTCATTGACTGAAGCATCCTATTGCCCGAATAAAATTGAATAACAAGCTTCAGGAAAGACGAACATAACATGAAACAGATATTAAATGATAATCTTCGACTAACATTTTATAGACTCAATTAATAATGGCAATCCATTGATTAAAATGTATCGCTGTTCTATAATTTGGCATTAATTATATCAACAAAAAATTGCCTGTTAAAAAATATATATACACACATAATATATTATCACTTCATGTACCGCCAATTAATTACACACAATTATAAAATTATTTTTGAATGTATTTAACAAATATTAAATATAGCAAATTTACGCTATTGACATTTTCGAAGTGCGTGTATGAACAATTTGCTTCTATAAAAGTATTTGATGACATCCATATTTTTTTCTCGGATAATTTTACAATTCCTCGAATCTGAGAACTGATTAAATTTCAGAATATGAGAAATTCTTATTCAGCAATTTTACATACGGTTTTCAGACCGAGAAGTCATGTCAGTCTTGAGTGAACTGCAGCAAGAACAACAAGAGATCATGATGTTTTTATATCAAGAATTAGTGAGTAAACTTTTCTGATATATATTTTACATTTACCTAACATTTCTATGCCCTTAATTTCTGGTATTAAAATTTTTCAATAATTAAGATACCAATATTAGGCCCAAATTTTGTAGAAAAAAAGTAATACATAATAAAATACATTTATTCTATTTTTGTTTTTATTTCTTCTGTAATTAGATTTTAAAATTTTAAAAATAAAAAAAGAAATAAATAACAAATAAAACATTTGTCATATCGAGTAATCCATTCGAGAATAATACATGGAAATTTCTTAATATTATTCCAGTTCTTAGTGATGATAATATTGACAAGTATCGTACTTGCCAATGTTCAACATTATGAATACCAATCCGGCAAAAATCCACATTATTCTACTCGTCCGCAATATAAGGTATATTCTCATCACGCTTATTGCATACGTCCGATTATTTAATCGGACAAAATAATCTGTATTTCATTAATCCAATTTCAGAAAAAAATTTAATTATTATTTTATCACTATTTTAAATTTCACATTGCTTTCAAAAATAATTTTTTAATTATGTATATGTATAATTAATTTGTTACTTTAAGGGCCGGTTATGTTAACTTCTTAGTAAACTTACCTATTAGGTAAATATGTGTCTCTTTATTTATTTAGAAAAAATAAAGATAAACACACGCATTTCCTTCATAGGTAAGTTTACTAAGAAATTAAAATGACCGAGCTCAAATGTATAACATTTAATTTGAAGTATATGCAATATCTATTAACATTTTATCTTATCAATAAATATATACCCTATCAAATTATTGCCAGTCTTTTTAAAATTATTAATTATAACACAAAGACAGATATTTATAATGTTCTTACACAAAAAGTAATTCTATAAATTTATCAAAGATTTTTTTATACTTATATTTTCTCAGATAATACACCAAAATAGAAGATTGCGTAGATCCGATTCCACGAGCCCCGAAACTAGTACATCTACGATCGTTGCACATGGCAATGATGTGATCGCGAAATCGCCGTTAACCGACACCAAACATCTTACAATCGACTCATTACTTCCAGAACATGAGCCTATAAATACTAATGGTAAATATCCTAAAGAATAAAAATAAAGTTCAACGTATTTATAAGATAATCTTCTAACAACGTATTACGCTTATTTCGAATCACATAATCATATATACAAGTTACAGTAAAGCGTGAACATAAATCAATGTATTGATACTATTACAGTATAAATTCGCTTTTTATGTGAACTAATATTTAATTATAGATAAGCGTGTAGAGAATCGAGAAATTAAGGATGACTATATGACGATGCCACGTTACGGAATGTCAGATATACTATTCCCCGTACGTTATCCATCTTACAATCCGGACAAAATGCAAATGCTTCAAAACTATTTGAACGCCAAACGAACAGAAGCGACAACAGCATCTCAGAGAAAAGAACCAAATTGTAATATTTATACGGATTATTTCAATCTCTCTCCCAACAAGCCTTCTATAAGATTTGATCCTCCTATGGAAACAGCATGGAATGACGATTATCGTGACAAATACCGTGAAGCATGGGTTTGGCCGACTTCATCAGCACCGCAAAAATATGTATATCACGGACCAAATGCTTTTAAATTCTTCAATCTGTTTAGAGATGAGATGGAAGATAATGAATCGATAACTAAATTTGTAGATCGACAACCTTACATTACCTATGTGTAAAATTAACATACAGACTAACGAACTACTCGAGTATCAAGTTATTCTTCATGATTGGAAAACTCGTGAATTATGAATTATATGAAAATATTTTTTCAAAGATATAAAGTTGTTTCATAAAATAAAAATAATAAGCCGAAAGAAATTTATAGTGTACAAGATTAATATATTCAAAATTGTAATCGAAGCGTGTTGAGATCTCTTGCATACGATAGCTGGTATTATTATGTTATTAAAGACATATAATTTCAAACTCCTCTATTTACAGAAATGAAAAAAAAATAAAAAGTACCGAGTGAATTTCAAAGAAAACTCCAAAGTTCGATCAACTCGAATTCGTTGTTAATTGAATTTTGCCGACCTCACAACCCAACTTCAACTTTGACACCTCCTTGACTCTTTAATTGCTGCGACTTCCATCGCGTAATTCAATTTACCGACATTCAAATATTCCGTTTATGATGTTACATGCGCAAGCGACAAGGATTATTTATTAGTTTATATCACGACCTTTGAGTATAACGGTGCATTTTTCTGCAAGACAGAATTAATCGAGCATGTAAATGAGAAGAGAATAAATCTCACTTCACCGAACACTTTGTTTTTCCATACATGTCGATTTTTTCGGTTAAATAAACTTTGCAATCATTGGAAACGGAAATAAAGTATATAATTTCACAATCTAATAAATCAATATTTATAAGTAACATTTATGAGTAAGCTGTTACATGAATTCTATCATATTTTGTATTAACATTAAAATATTGTATTATTGGTCAGAATTAATATAAAAAACTTATGGTTTGTTATAAATCGTCGACTCCTAAAAAATTTTTTAAATAAAAAAGAAATTTCAAACTAGCTCTTAGTGCTAGGGAATAATATAAATTATAAAAATTATTAAAAAATTAAATTTAAAATAAAGATCAAAATTTACATATCTGTGACAATCAAGCCCATAGATATATTATTTTTATTATAAAATAACCCAATTAATATATTATTTTCCTATTTTTGTGCACTATATTAGCAAAACATACATATATGCAATATTAGCATATCTCAAAAATTTCTGCAATAAATTTAACGTATTTTAAATTATTTAAAAAAATTCTTTTATTTTTCAAAATGAGCAAAAGATATATGTATCACTATATTAATGCAAATAGTTGCTCAAAAAAAAATCCAGAACACGCAATCTGATGGAAGTTGAATACGAATATGTTGAAGAATATACATTGCTGGAAGATAAAAAACGAAAAATGTCGCATGACCTATCTCCGTAGGTAAACCAAGTGTCAAATACCGGTACCGGTCTTAGCTTACGGGGTCAAAGCTGACCTGCTGAATACCTCCATTACAGGATAGCTAATGACTTCTTTGCGATACGAAGAAAATTCTGTCTTAGAAATCTTGCTTATGGTTGATGAAAAAGCGTAAAGCTTCTCACTATACTAGTTGCTTATCACCAACATAGGTTCAATGTACTAATATACCAAACTTAATATTCACTATGATTCACAATATACATATGTATCGAATTTTTTTTATTTACTAGTAAAGGATGATAAATATATACCGATATACAATCGCTTTTGTTAAAGTAATATATCAAATTTTAGCATATGCAGCAAATTTGTACCATTAACATTTTTGAATATATAAAAGTTTTGCTTTTATAAAAACATTTGATGACACCGTATCTTTTTTCTTTGATAATTTCACAACGGCCTCAAATTGAAAGCTACTCAAATTTCGGAATACAAAAAATTCGTAATGTCAACGATTCTGCGAGTTATTTACACTTGACAGACAAAAAAAGTCAGGTTAATCTCAGGCAAACTGTAGCAAGAGCAACAAGAGACCATGCTTCCATATCGAGGATTAGTGAGTAAACTTTTCTGATATACTGTTTACATTTACTTAACATTTTTATGCTTTTAACTTCTAGTATTATAATTCTTCAATAATTATCATTTTTTAGGCAGAAATTTGGTAAAAATTAATAAGTAATAAAATACATTTTTTCTTCTTTTATATTTTACTTCTTTTTTAATCCAATTTTTATATTAAAAAAATGTTATACAATAAATCCATAAAAGTGTTAAATATCTCTTTAATTTTAAATTTAAATAAAAGTAATTTAGAAAACAAATTTTTGTCATATCAAATCATCTGTTCGGGAAAAATCTGCATAAAATTTCTTTAATTTTATTTTAGTACTTAGTGATAATAATTTCGTTGATAAGTATCATACTTGCCGACATTCAATCCGGCTACGTACAACAATTTGGCAGCGATCTACATTATTCTACTCTTCCGCAATACAAGGTACACTGTTATCACGCTATTATTTCAACAATTATGATAAAGTAATCTTTGTCTCATTAATTCAGTTTCGTAAAATTTTATTATTATTTTATCATCCTTTTAAATTTGACTTAATTTTACACTTTATATTATATGTATAATATTTTAAATATACGGGACATCAAATATCAATTTACTGTACGCAATGAATACATATGTACTAACATTATTGCCTTAATTAATAAGTTGATATTTATCTTATTCTTGTACACGAAAATTGACTCCAATTTATCAAGATATTTTTAAGTGTGATGTTTTTTCAGATAATACATCACAACAAAAGAACGCGTAGATCCGATCTTACGAACTCCGAATTCAGTACATCTGCTTTCGTTACACATGGCAATGATGTGACCGCGAAGTTGCCCTCAACTGACATCAAACATTCTACAATCGACTCATACGAGCTTATCAACACTAACGGTAAATATTTTAAAAAATAAAAATAAAGTTCGATGTCTTCGTGGGATAATTTAAATCTACCTTACGCTTATCTTAAAAATAATATAATAATATTAGATATAAAAGTAAAACAAACGTAAATATATAAATTCGTTCTTCTCTCATATATAGATAAGCGTGTGAAGAATCGTCAAATAAAGAATGATGATATAACAGAGCCTGCAATCACCCCTTTTTCGAATACATACATATATCCCATACATACATATCTTCCGCACTATTACTGCAACAACCTAAATGAAAGGCCACAAGTGATTTTGAGATTTCTTCCCAAACAAACAGAATTAACAAAATTTTCAATGGAACCAGCATCAAATGGTTATCGTAGCAAACAGCAAAAGGTAATACCTAATGCACAAACACTAAAACGATAGATCTTTACACAAAAATTTTCCAATTAAATCTCAATTTAAATATGATAAAATGTACAGTAACTTTAATATCAAAAATGGAATATTTTTTAAGTATTATAAATATTTCATAATGAATAAATGATATTCTGCGTAAGATAATGTTCGATTTATGATACAGAGTATTTTATATAATGTTCTTAGAAAGAAAGAAAGATTTTTGCAAATAATTAATTAATAAAACATTTTACGTTTGTTACAGGAAATTTTAAATATAAACCTGACTGACCGTAAACAAGATAAGATCCAAAATGTTGTTCCTTCCCGAAAAAACTTTGTTCCAACTTTTGAGGAAGTGCGAGTACCTCTGTTGTACTATACATTTCGTGAAATGCCATTTTTTGGAAGAAACAGCCAATTGAATTAACAAGACATCTTTTGGTTCAACAAAATTTACTTGGACTAAATAAAACTGTTTGTTATTATAATGAAGTATTCTGGTAATGGTGGTAATTTGCAAGATCATTTTTTTGAGTGATTAGATTTGTAAAATAGTACGAGCAGAGTGTACTTTGTATTGCTCCACTAAATTACATTAGAGTCTAATAATTAAATGTCATCAGCGTTAGGTTGAAATTTTGTAAAAATTAATACGTAATACGTAAAAGACACATTTATTCTTTTTTTGTATTTTACTTCATCTTTAATTTAATTTTTATATTAAAACAATAATGTTCTGTAATAAAATAATATCTCTTTAAATAATCCAAATTATTAAATAAGTAAATAATTTAGGGAACAAATTTCTGACGCATCGAGTAATCTTGGAGAACAATTTACATAAAATTTCCTTAATTTTATTCCAGTTTTTAAGGAGGATAATATATTCTACCTAGTCAGACTGGAAGGTCCTGTGTGTATATATAATTGTAAATAAATCGTTTGACTCGAAAAAGAATTATTTAAATTTTAAATAAAATCAGAAGACAATGTGGAAGGAAGAAGTGTGCATAATTATCAAGCAATTAACATATTTACGTCTTTTGGGCCGCGCGTTTGTACGTCGTAGCCAACATTCACGTGAGAAGACTCAAGAATTCCTCGGCAATGTACACATTACACGAGCGACGTGAACATTTAGAACGGGATGCAAGAACGACGGAGCACGTGGCCGTGGATGCACATACGAGTGACGTTACGCGAGTGACGTACCGACTCGGTGTCGCCGGACGTCGGTGCCGCCGCTACGGCGCCGACGTATCGGCCGGAAGTAACACCCTTGCGATTACGGTCGTGAGAATAAGCGCAAGGCGCATCGAGATCACGTCGCACATGTAAAAGCCCGCCCTGCGAGAAAATCGATACCCCCGACATTTTTCTTGTTGAAATATTTAATTGCGCAAGTAAATCACAATTTAATAACGGAGTACACGATGCATGCAAATTTTATATTTAAGGGGATGCCGATGACGTCAGTTTTATCGGCCAAATTTGCCTATTTGCGCGCGGAATATTGATGTAGCAATAGAACATTAATATATCTCTACAAACAACTACATCGATAACACATGTGCACAAATTTTCAAAGTTTTCTTGTACTAAAATTCTTCTAGTAGCATTATTTCTAAAAACACAGTATTGTTCTTTCATGTAATTCCGATGAAAAAACGAGAAAGAACAGTGAAAAAATATATGTACATGTGCATTGCTGCTACGAAAAATATATTCTTGCCTCTACGATGATTCGATATGATGCGCGCGCGCGCGCGCGTGTGTATAAAATTACCGGTTTGGTATGTCAAATCCGGTATACCCCACGCCAAGACCTGTATTTGGACTTGATCCGATGCAAGGCATACCAAATTTTTGTCCGGGAATAAATCGCGTGTTAGGTCAAGACATTAATGGAAAATTCCCATCTCTCAGCACATTTAATTGACGTTATTGAAAATCTTTCTTTCAATATTGAAATTTATACTTCGGTTTATCTCTCTGTTCGATTTACCCCCCCCGTCCAGATTGCAATTAAATCGACTTGGAGATTGAAGAAAAATATGATACGCGAATCGCTTCTTCGCGATGTCCGTCTTAATCAAGCGCCCAATTAAATGCAATTACGTCTTAAGAGGAACTGGCCGTAGCAAGAAGTTTGCGAATATCCGGCATTGCATTAACGTGAAGAATTTTAATGAGTAAGCTTCGAGAGCCTTGCGGCTTCGACATCTATGTAAAACCGTAGAAGTACCAGTCCCCTGTAACCTTTCTTGCATAACCTTCACCTACGCGGCCACCTTCTCCGGAATACTCGGAGCCAGATCGACTTCCGCATCGAAGAAACACATCTCCATAGCCGCGAATATTTCATTGGCGAGAGCCGGTATTCACACGTAAACACTTTTTGCTGAACCGCGTCAAGAAATGAATGGAGCGAATAACGGGAAATTCGCGAGATCCGACAGAACCCCGCGAACGAATCATGCGATCTTACGGGGGGAAAAAAAAGGGATTGCACAGTGCCTACGACTGCAATTATCGGTAAATTAATTCTGCTACTCGCGGTGTAAAGTTAATTAAATAGTACGTTCGTTGCGTTTGTTCCGAGAGGGATAATTTATGCAGAAAATTACTTGTACCGGCATGTACCGTTTCGAAATGATTTTTGAAATATCGGAAGGACTAATTAAAGATTGCACAGGTTTTGCACACGTGTTAGAAAATCTAATATAATAAGTAATATTCTATTACATAATTTATAACGTTTTTGTCGCACGCGTACAATTTTATCTATAATTTTATACTCTTCTATATTTTAATTATATAATGTAAATATAAAGAATTGTAAAAAATTCAAAAAATTTCTTTCTAGTCTCGTAAGGATAGACAAGTAATCTTCAACTGTACATATAAATTTACACTTACGGATGTTGTTTCGAGATAATCTTTTCCGTCAAAATTAAGGACTGATCTTAAAAGATGAATATCAAATTGCAATATTTTCACAATAACGCGACATCGATTGCGCAAAAAGTAAATTGCCGTCGACGTTAAGTGCCGAATTAAACGTTCCTAAACGCAGCTTTTGCCTTTGAAGACTATTAAGCGAAGTATGTAAGAGTGGACTTGACGAAGTCGGTGCAGCGCGACGTGTTCTGGAGCAATGTCCGTTCCGGGCTACGTGCTCCCCTTAATTGAGCGTGCACTAATCCCCCTTTCCGTCGCCGTTGGCCTGGAGGGGCTCACGCGGCAAGGCTGTTCCCCACGTGTGGTCGCGCCTTAATTGAGCGTGCGCCCACTTCGAGTCGGACGATTCTTTTCTTCATCTTCCTCGCCGTCCCGACATTAAACCGTGCTCGCGTGTACGCGTACAATAAATTAAAGCCGTGCATTTTATGTGCTTGTGTGCGAAATTGTACCACTGACGGTCCTTGGACGGAAGAGCGACCGTGAAGAATGCGATTAACTTCACGTAATTCAGTGTGACTCTTGGTTAAAATACCAATTTTCAGTTTTGTCGTGCTATCCTTCTCACCGCACATTGCGAAAGCGCAAAATACTAAGGTTTCTTAGCAGTGTCTCAACTGTCGTAATTCCCGATGTAAGATGATGAAAAATGTATGAATAACTCTTGCGTCTAACACCCACACTAATTTATTACAAACAAATATCAATATTCTATTTAATAAAAATTTGCGAGTAGCGTGAAATTCGTGTGCTTCTTATTTTAAATAAAAAAGTATAATATGTAATTCCAAACAACCATGTGTGTGCGTATGTTCAAAATATTTAGAAAGAGAGAGAGAAGTTAATCTAAAATAATCCTTTTTCCTAAATGTGTATAACAAAGGTTTAAAAAAATGAAGATTTGACCTTAATTAAATAATATTTCGATTCTAATTAGAAATGTATTTAATTCGTGTATTAAACGCTGGTTAATTTTAACCGAAGGAAAGAGTGCTTTATATGTAAAAAGATTTAGACGGAACAAGTTCAAGGTATTCTATAAGATACGGGTTATTTTAGCGCGAATCGATTCATGACATTTACCAAAGTTCTTGCAGCCATTTAAAAACTCATTTATCAATGTCGCAACTCGTGTAACTTGATTACCACCAACTCATTACAATCTGTCTTGAAACTCTTGAAGAAGCAAGTCATCTCAAGAATCCTATTGACACTCGCATAAAATTAAGTCCGTTTCTCTTGAAAGATGATTCAGATATTATTTATGTCTGACGTAATTTATAACGTTTTGCGACGATGACACGATACGAATCTGCGATCAACACAAATGTTAGCGAAGCGGCATGATAAATACAACCGTAGACCTGTTTGTCAGTGAATCATCATTGCAAGTCTTCTTGAATTTATTATAGAGGTCGAAGTGAGTCGACTGGTTGAGTAATCCATATGTTTCCTCATTTCTCCACCATTAACTAACGCCACAGAAAAATTGATACACACGAGCTATATTTATGATAATTAGATAACGTTATGCAAAATGATATCAAATACCTTTCATCGCTGTATCTCTTTGAGATAATAGAGACTACTCTTTAAATTGCAATCAATGAATAATCACTGAAATCAGTGAAAATAGTATACACTGATTTCAGTGGTATACTTATAACTTGTCAATCAGTGAAATAAACACACTGAGTTTTCAGTGATTGTACACTAATTCTGAAGTAAAAATCACTAAAAATTAGTGGATACTCTCTAATTATCACAGTTATAAGTATACGACGGCAAATCAGTAAAAATACACTGATAGCAATTTAGAGAGTACATTTTCTACAAAATTCTTACTAAAGCTTCTTGTATATATGATATAAAACTATTAATACTTCTATGCATTTCAACATTAAAATGTAAAATAAAATAAGACTTTTTTTATGGCTTAATTATTCAATATTTGTCGTCAAATATTGTACGTCAAATTCGAGGAAAAATAGATTTTTGATGCATGTTTATCGTTAAAAAAAAAAAAATTATTCCGTTCCCGTACATCCGCGTCGGTTACCTCGTCGTGTGATTATCTCGTTATCAATTTCTCCCGAGCTTCCGCAATTATCGGTACATCTTTCACAGCGAGTACCAGGAAGAATTCACCGGGCGATCGAGGTCAAGTTCGTGCCGATGTCCGGCCGCATGATGCATCGTCACGATCGGAACTAAACGTACTTTCCGATCCGCCGGCATGTGCGCGTTTCGGCGTAAACGGCGACGGCGACGCGTCGGTCGTCGCGTGGGGCGTTCATTTCTCCAAGAGGAGAAACGATCCGGCGGAATTTCACTGACCCAAAAAAAAAATCCGACGGCTTTTCCGTCGTACAAATCCCCACCCTCCCCCCTTCGCAAGTATTCCCACTTCTCGCGATTGTTTCTTACGACGTAGGAAAAGAGTCCTCAGAGCGCGCGATGAATCGGAACCGATTGCTCGATCGTATTTCGTCCGCCGTGATGGATCGTCGACTGACGGACGCGAGAGGAGAAAAATGATCTTGCGACCGCTTGAAAAAAAATGAGATCGCTCTTTTATCATGGGAATCATACGGGACCTGACCCGAAGCCATTTGGAGCAATTTACGTTCGGTCAATGCGCACGTCGCGGAACTTAAACGCGTAACGGCCCCAAATTTACTACCGTTGTCCGACGACGGATTTACATGACGGAATAACCCGGGGGGAGAGAGAGAGAGAGAGAGAGAGAGAGAGAGAGAGAGAGAGAGAGAGAGAGAGAGAGAGAGAGAGAGAGAGAGAGAGAGAGAGAGAGAGAGAGAGAGAGAGAGAGAGAGAGGTCACGAATTATCGAAACGATTAGTTTCAGGATATGGCTTCCTCGAATATGACGAATAACGATAATGGCGCGATAGCACGTGATAATTTTATACGCGATGGACACGTAGTTATAGTAGCGTGTGCTAACGTCGGTCGTAAATACCGTGGTTAATTACCGAACGCCGTAATCGTTCGGGAACGAGATCGGCGTAATGGCGCGATTATACAGCGCGCGCGCTTCTCTCATACCTTCCTAGTGTATCCTTCGAGAAATCCTCAATTACAGCGATCGCCGATGGCATTACGACGACCATGATGGAGCGTGTATCCCATATCTCACGGATGAAAAAATTTCAACACGTTTTCAACAACCGCCGCACGGTTTACGGTTACGATTCACTGCGCGCGGCACATTCGGCAGAGATCGGCGGACGAACACCTGTTTCTCTCCCCCGGTCGTAAAAAGAATTCTCGTCACATTTTCGCCGGGAGAGTCGCGCGCTTGCTGCTCCACACTCGCCGGGAGGATCTAAATCGCCGATTTAAAATCGCCGATACGGCACGCTGATGCGGCCGATTATGCAAATCACATCCCGTGAGTCACCCCGAGGGCGCCCGACTCCGCCGGGAATCTATCGATACTTCGCCGAGCCGACGACCCTCGGATCAGCTGCGATATCTAAGATGGCCCGATTGATTTCTCGGAAGACCGAGAACGCGACGAGAGACGCACGATGCAGTCGCGGGCACGCGTCACGGACAATCGGCGAATGGCGATGAAGTGAACGAGGCACATAAATACGACGACCGATCCGGCAAGCGAGTCACGTAGGTCGGCTGGTCGGCACGCGAATAGTTTTTCTCTTTTTTTTTTTTTTAAATTCAGATCGCACGACTCTCACCGCGTTTTGCGGTGAGTTTTGCGGTAATTAACAGTCTTGTTGGAGATAAAGATCGAGGATCTCACGAAAAACTACTCCGCTGCACTAACTTAAATTAAGTTTCCGACAAAGTTCCCAACAGTCGCACGAAACGATCTCAATTCGGTGAATCTGGCACACCGCGTTTCACTTTTATTCGACGTTTTAAGGTATATCGTGATGCAGTATCCCGCTGATTTTTTTTTTTTTTTTTTGAGATTTACGGTCCCATAATGAGGAGAGCGTCGTCGTCGTCGTCGTCGGTTACGGTTTCGGCGAGCGGCGGACTGCAAGTGCACGCGCGAGATCGCGGGAAGCCAGCCGATGCACCGTTCGCAGTGTCAAGGAGGAGAGGAAGGAAGGTCCGACTCTCCGACGGTGCACGGAGCCGCCGCCGGTTCCGAAGAGGCGCATTCACCTTATACCCGGGCTCTCACGCACCCGTATATGCACGCGTAAACGAGCCTGCCTTGTTGTTCCCAGTCATCCGGCGGATCATCGTCGCGTGCACGCGGTAATGGACGCGCGATATCCGAACGAGTGCGCGCGACGAGTTTCTCCGTAACGTACGACGCAAAACTCCAAAGTGCCACCCGGGCTCTCCCACAGCCTTTTGATCCTGACGATGACGATCTATGAGTTGCGAAATGTGTCGTCGCCTCTCGTGTGGTACGGTTATGGCACGACGGGAACTCGTCGATTTGAATATAGCTCGGCTATTATGTGGCCAAAATCGATATCGAGAAAAACAAGGGATCTTTATTTTTAACTACTAATATAAAGAGAGAGTAAATCGCTCGGTGTTAACTCGTTCTCGACTTGTTCTTTACAGAATGGAATCTCGTTTGATTTTCTCGAACGGGATTCAAGATAAATAACAAAAATTTATATTATTTTTATTATTTTAAAATTCAATAACTGAAAATGTCGGAATTCACTTATTGGGATTGCTTTGTAACAATTTTTATCATGTTCAAATTTAAAATTATTTAGACTGGTATGGATGTAATAATATTTCATACGTCAATATTTTATCTTTTAAAGTGACTCACACAAAACACATATCTTACACATTAATTTTCAGTGTTAAATTAATATATAAGATATGATAGATAAATTAAGTTGTTGTGCTCAGCCTAAAATCTCCAGATGGAAGAGAAGGATCAATAAACTAGTGTGCTGCCGACAAGGAAAGTTATAAATAAGAAGAACACTCGAAGGGTACTTCGTTTTATACAGCAAGAAGCAATTAGGCGAAGAAGGACTCCTCTGTTAGAAACCGGTTAGCAATTGCTGCTGAAAGAGTCAGAAGCCTCTCTTTGTTCTTGCTCGCTTAAGAAAGAGAAATACGCTACGATGAATCATTTAACTGTCCGAAAAATAGAAGATAACAAAAAAAAAATCCTGACCGACCCATGATTACTCCGAAAATGATTATAATGCCGTTAATCGCGCCAATGAGAGCACGCTTTGACGGAACTTATATGCGTTTAGAATGCACCATACGCACACCTCGGTCACACTCTGAATACGATGAAACGCGACATTTAAATATCGCGAGCCGCTCTGTTGGATAATTACGAGCGACAAGAAAATTCGCGTGAAGAATCTCCTGTTCCTGTTGTAAAAAAAAAAAAAAAAATACCGTAAGGTACACGCAATCACGACTTTCTACTTCACATTTCCACGTGAAAATTTTATAAAGATTGAACCACTGAAAATTAATATTTCAAGGATGTAACAAACGTTTAAAATTTTCGAACGAGTCGAATCTCTTTCATTAGGTATTGAAAATAAAAGCTTAACGTACATGTTATACAATGCAAGTGTGTTTTTCGTCCATTTTGGAATCATATTTTAGATTCCTCGTAAAATAAAATAAAAATGTGCCTGTAATAAAGCAATCCTATTTTACTATACGCTTTCCTTTCCTGTTATGAACTTTCCTTTCCTATTTATAGGAAGAAATGATTTATAACACTTTTCTATTCAACAATTTCATTTATCAATCAACTATATTAGGTCAACCTCTGGTCAACTCTTCGACAAGGAATACGCACGAGGCTGCATTTGCAAGCATATTTATCTAATTAATGCACCTCACGTACTCACCGATGCGACAAGTTTGACGTCTTTTAACTTTCTACCATAACAGCGAACGAGAGAGGAAGAAAGAAAAGGAAAATCGAGCCAAAGAGAAAATGTAAAGTTATCTTTGCGTGCACTTGAAAGTCCACATGCGCGCAAACTGCAGTATATAAATACCGACGTAGTGTTATTCAGTAATTTACACATGGAACAGTTAATTAGCGTTGAGTCAAATATTAAAATTCCCTTGCTTTAATTTAAGTATTTAGAACAATACAAGGACAACTCGCGCGAAGATCGCGTGCTAAGCAACAAGAATACCGGCATTTTACATCGATATAAACGATGACATTAAATTGTTTCACAATTACATTAAAATCCTATCATTTATTATATTAATCCAGTCATTTCAATATTCATATTTTAGGCAGTAAAGCGTAAAGTACGGAAAGAATGTTTTTTTTAAATTACCCTGAAAATCGTGGTAATTGTAGGACAATGTAAATCTTGAAGAATTTTACTATACTTTGACAAAATTTACTAAAATTTTAATGAAATTTGGCAAAATTTTGTAAATTTTACTATACTTCTAACAAAATTTACTAAAACATTGCCAACTTTTATTAAAATTTTAGTAAATTTTATTAAAAGTATGGTAAAACTCTTTAAGGTTTACGTCTCATAATTACCACGATTTTCAGGGTAATTTTTAAGAGAAAATTCTCTCCGTGTAGATTTACTCTATCACAATGCTACATAAAATATTAAATTGCATTTTACCAACGCGACTCGAGAGATCGGCGTGCTTCTCGTTCACAAACACAAAAATTAACTAAATTACATTTCAGTTTTAAATAATAGGCAATCAGATACGCATAGGTGACGAAACGCCATATGTGCGGCGTTGTCACAGGAAGGAGGCGGGTTGGGAGAGGGAAGCAATATTTTTTCCGTTCGAATACCTCGTGTTAATATCGCCAACCAAATTATCGGACGGAGTGCCGATCGCGCGACATGTGTTCGGTTGCAGTCGTGCGTACGTGTGCGGATAAAAATAACGGTATATACACGGTGGCGATCTCCCGTCGCCGAAAAAACTGGTTCCCCGGATTCCTCGGAGTGGTTTTTCGATTAAGAGGCGGTCCGTATGGCGCCTGTTAAAACCAACCAACCCCGGCGATCGCGAAACGATCGTGTGGAGAAACGCCTTCATGAATTTTCATATCGAGACGGAAACGGTTTTCGCGTCCGTCCGTCCATCCGTCCAGGCGCGATTCGAACGAGACGATCGCACGTGCAACCCCCTCCCCCTTCCCCGCGACAACAGGTAATTCACTTCGGTAGCGAACGGTGAACGCTCTCCTCGTCGCGTCCTCGTATATTACCGACGAGGAGAGATAGCTGTGCATTGTGCTTGCACCTAGCGCTCCGGACGAGCGAGAGGCGCGTGCTCGACGATACGACGCGTGCTACGCACGTGTCCGAACCAGTTTCGCGACGGTCCCCCCCAAAGGAGGCTCGCGATGAGAGAGGCGGTTGTAAATCTCACGCGAGAATCGCCGCGATCTCGCCCGTTCTTGTGCTAAACGTTTCCTCCGGAACGCGAAAGAAATTTCAAGAACAAAATTTCGCTTCAATTTAATCGCGCGCGTTTCGACGAACTCCAATCGCGATCCTCGCCCTGAACGGCTGTTAATATACCGAGGTGTAGCGGAGTTCATCTCTGGCCGAGATCTTGGCGCCGATCCGGCGGTGAATGAAATCGTCCCGTCCGCGTTAATCTCGATCGCGACGCGCAGTCGGACCATGTAGCGAAATCGATTTAAATCTCGAGACGGCGCGCGATTTACCGTTCGTTTGCACCGAGCGTAAAACAAGAAAAATGGGGGACAAAGGAAAAAAAAAGAGGCTTCCGAGAGGCCTGATGGATACGGGGACATTAACATTAATCACCAGGCGCGCGCGGATGTCATTGCTCGGCGATAAATACACACGCATAAATACAGGCGTCTACTTTTTCCGCGTAGATCTTTGCCTCGAAATTTAAGGTACGATCTGCCTCCAAATTTTTCTTTTTTTTTTTTTTAATATTATAAGTATTATTTACTTATCATCGTGCAGTAAAATTTGTAACAATTGCTTTCTCTGGTCTGGTTACATCAACTGTGATCTTTCAACGCGTGTCTTCGAAAATGAAAAAGGAATGCAAAGAGTCTAGTTTAGGCCTTAATTAAATATATATAATGTTTATAAACTATATTTATAGAAAATTATACAAGCATCTCATAAGCTCGAAAGCAACAGTTGCGCGAGAAGGCGATTCATAACGTAAAAAATAATGGCAAAAAATAATGGCTTCTCCCGGAAGTCCATTAGACCGAAATTGCTACATTTCGCAGTTATTTATTGCCAAGAGACCGAGAGACGAAGCTAGGTAAATAGCCAATCGGCCGAGAGGATCTCGAACCGGCGAATTACATTGACTGCACGTCGCGGCGAGAGTCGTAAATAAAGCGACGTTCACGAGCAGCTAACGGCAGCTGACGGGGGGCACGTCTTGTGCGGCATGGTGAGGCAATTAAGCGCACACGTTGTGAATGAACGAGCGCAATGTCAGGGACGGCGAAGCCGAGGCGACGACGTCCCCGATCGCGCGCGCATCCCTTGACGGACTGACAGAAAACGCGATTGAGGTTAGGCGTTGTCGCGGGGGAGGAAGGAGCAACGACGCGATCGTCGGACGATGCTGCGACTCGCCGGAGCGCGAACGGCCGGAAGTCCGCGCCGTTTTCGCGACACCGAATCGACTCCCTCGCGCGATTCTCGCGAGGGAGATCCCGCGGGTTCTTTTCCCCGCGCGAGTCGAACGAAACGCACTCCGGTGAAGCGCGATCGCACGAGCGCCCACGCGCGCGCGCGCGCGTAACCTCGGACCGACCAGGGCGGACGCGATCGTCGGCGACTCGCGATAAAAATAACAGTGCAACACCGGGAATTATGACAGCGGTGCAGCCGCGGGTAGGGTGGCACGAACCCGCGTAGGAGTTCACGTCTCTCTCGACATGTCTCATCTCCCTTTCTCGTTCTTTCCTTTACTCGGGCAGAGACGTCACGCCGTGCGGTTGTCGCGCGCGGAAGACCCGCGGCCGTCGCCGGCGGGCGCGTGACGCGCCTCGGGAATTATGTAACTTTTGTTGAACGGCGTGTAAATAAAGGCTACTTACCGCTGATCGAGGCGAAAAACGTCAGGATCGCGCGCGCACACACACACGTTACACGTTTACGCGGAGGCCGCTCGCGGCGCACTGCCGCGCGATGGCGCCCGCGCGCCGCCGCCATCTTGGATCGATCGTCGCCGACGATGGCGGACGGGACCGCGCGAATTTCCACTCCGGCGATAATTTTCGGTATTTCCGCTGGATATTTTCCATAATCTGTGCATTTTAGCAAACGAATATAATATTATATTCGTATATAATATTATATAGTGTTACATAATAATTATAACTCCAGGTAATTCAATCTAAATTTATAGTAAAATCTCTAACAGTATCCTCCAATTTCACTCCCTATATATATTACAAGATTGTATTTCTACCAATTAACAAAATAATACATGAATTGAATTATATTAAAATCGTATTAGGAATTATAATAAATATTATAATTATAGTAAGTATAAATTAATTAAATCGATTGAACTGATCGATGCTTTGTCAAATTTGGAAATAAAAATATTATAGAATGTAAATGTTATACATTAATCGTAACACAATTGGCGATTAATTCAATCATCGGGAATTACATCAGAATTTCTAATTACATAATTCGTAATCTCTAATCTCTCCTCTCTCTCCACATGTCAAATAACAAAAGATAATATTTCTCTGTTCTCTCTATTTATTATATTAAATAATAGTATTTGATAAAGTAAGTTGATTCTAGTGAATTTATCGTAAAAAATGCAAGATTACTCACGATTAATTTTATAAAACCAAAAGTATGTGTAGAAAATGTTTCATCTTCATTCTGTTCTCATCTCTACATCGTAAGTTTACTGTAGTGTCCTTTCTAATGCCAATTTTAATTTTAGTCACTGATAATGAGAATGTGGTAATGTACAATAAAACAATTCGTTTGATTCTTCGCTATTTAATGTCTTCTTACATATTTAGAACATAAATAACAACAACTGATGCGCGTAAAGTGTATCACATCGGTTTGTTTGAGGGATTATCGGTGAAACGTAAAACTGCGAGGTTTCCAAGTTCTGTGCGATTATAATAAATAAATAATGTAAATCTTGGAACATAATGGCAAAATAACTTTCACAATTGTCATTTAATTCTTACAAGCTTAGAATGTAAATAGTAACAAACGGCGCGCGCAACATTCATATACTTACACGACCATGCGGTACATGCAGTCATTTGCAGAAATAATGTATCTAATAGGAGACATGAATGTTGGGTGAGTAATAGGAATAATATTAAGTGCGTGTATATACACGCGACTGATGAAAAAGTATAAAAACAAATAAAAAATCTATAACGCGAAATGCAATTTTTAAAAAGTTACTTAGCAACTGTGCTTTACCGAGACATTCAGACGTAAAGAGAATTTAACGTATATAATTTTATATATATTAAATTTTATATATATATAAAATTATATAATATATATAATATACATATACTTAATATAGTATATTATATATATTGTAATTATATCATATTACGTACAACCTTTTGTCTTGATATTCATCACCCGTTTCTATTATTTAAATGGTATTTAGAATAGCTCTTAAATATACATTTCCTTTACGTACAGTAATCCTCATTCGAGTATTATTTATCAGTAAATATTCGGTCATTTCTTATAAATAGTACAGAGAATTATATTATTTTAATTAAAATACTTATGGAGACATATTATAATATGAATATCTATTACATCATGGATAACGTATAACCCAAATTCCCTTCTTGACTTGAGAAAGTTTGATACACAAGCTTGCGCGCTCTTCTGTCTACCGTCGCTAGCTAATTACTATTTACCGATAAAAACGGCTTATCTATTACTTAACAAATATACCCTTTTGCAAACTTATCAATTAAACGCAAATTAAAATGATGTGTTTCATTCTTATATCCTATTATAATTTGCATCAATTCCAAATTTCATAAAAATCACAAAACAGCATTGGAAGCTTAGAATGTGTGCGCGTTACGGCAAATACCGCACCCTAGAGCGAACTCTTCTCCCGTCGGTGGATGCTTCACGTGCAGCGGACATTCATCTCCTTCCAATTGCTTAGCCTTGGGACCTTGGAAAGAAAACAATCAGTGTGTTATACATTACTCTTTGGAAACTAATTATTGTTATGAAAATTGAGAAAGCGTATTTTATGTACCAGCGGGACATATGGGCAGCTCACTCTTCGGAATAGTGGTAACACGCTGGAAGTCATCGTGGCAAGGCTTGCAGAAATGTGTTGTACCGAAACAAAAGAATACCGCCACCGAGCAACAATATCGGCATTTATACTCGAGGAAGTCTGCCCCATGCTTCGGACACATCTGTGCCCTTGCCACATCACTACAACCTCCACAAACTAGTTCAGCAGGATCAAACGATTCCCCGCCCAACTGTGCATCACAGCGCGCTTCACCTCCGTAATAAGCTTTCTGACATTTGTAACACACGTAATACGCATAACGTTCCATCGCGTAAGCAGCGGCATCCTGATAACGACCACCAAGTGCGAAAGTTCCTTCGGCCCTGCGAAAAAAAAACAAAATAATTTCAATACACTTATGTATCATGTTGATTACATCATCGGGTATTGGCAAGAAAATATTACTTATGTAAGCCTTCGTATTCCAAGCGCATTAGCGCCTTCCTTCGTACGTCCTCGTAGAGCTCTTTCACACTAGCCAGTTGCTCGGATAATGTCGGATGATCCATCGGTATTTTGCAGATCGGGCACAGAGAGAAACCGAACGTGATTCGTGGTCCCACCCAACGCTTCATCAAGACGTGTCGGCAACAATGTAGATGGAATACATGACCGCATTGCAACTGAATTGCTGGCGCGCAAGACAAGGCCTCGGTGAAGCAAATCATGCACATATCATCGGCATCCTGTTTCAAATCAGTTCCTGATAAGCAACGATGGAGGCAAGGTAGGCAAGTTCTCTCATTTCTAACACCCCCGCAAATATGACCGCAGGAGTGGACCATGTTACATGCGTTTTTCGCATGCTCCTGGCAATCATGATCGGCGCAAATGTTGCCTATTGCTAGTAAACCCGTATTCCCTGTAGTACCACAAAATCGACAAATACCAGTAGTGGCGCCAACTGGCTTTCTCGGCGCCCCGTCACGAAATTCTACCAATGCTTTCAGCGTCCTGCTATCCGCCAGAGCCAAAATCCAGAACAGTTTCGTTCTACCACAACCTTCGTGAAGATCTACCCGTATCGCTTCTTCTTCCTCCTTACAAACTTGTCTAAGATGTGTTCTTGTTCTTCTATGAAGATGTAGAATTCTATCACATTCCGCGCACAAATTACCACAAACGTTACACTGAATAATAGCGGTGGTTTCGTCATCATCGTGATTACTACACGTTGGCTATAAAAAAAAGAACAAAGTTACTCTTACATTCAATTACTCTTACACTGTATACGATAATTTGAAGATGTATTGATAATTTTACCCTGGGTGGCAACGGCTGCCCTTCGGAACCGCTCCATTGACCAGATGATAATCTTTCTACATGTTCCGAATTCAAAACGCACAAAGAAGCAAGCGCTAACCATAGTGTTGGAGATCGAAGGCATTCAGTAGGATCGCGACTCTTCTCGTCCAGTCTAGTCAAGTTTAGGATATTTTCCGCTATAGCTGCTTTTGTTATAGATGCCCATTCTTCTGATAACTTACCCTAATATAAAGAAAGACATTAATTAGATATTATAAAATGCGTATTAGTCATGATACTCACCGATGCCATGTCCTTTAAAAGTTGAATTATCACTTCTGCCAGCTTACGCGTCATGCAACCCCTTAACCACCATCTCGTTCCGACGTAACTTTTTGGGTGGATGCTGGTAGCTAACGAAACAGTTTGAAGCGCCTTGCCGTTGTTTTCCTTTCCTTTCACTTTGACTTGCACAGTTAATGCTTTCGCGATACAGCTTAAAAATACATCGAGAATACCGGCGGAATGTTCATCGAAATCTGAAGCGTGAATAAAGCCACTATTCGCCGCGGATACAATACTAAAATCAGTAGGCGGCAGTCGATCGACATTTATAACGTTCGCTAATGTTTCAGGTTTAATTTCAGGTAGTATCCGCCGCAGGAGAGATGTTACCTAAAAATATAAAACAATATTGTTGAAAATATTGTTTCAAATTTAACTTTGTAACGTTAATAAAACATACTTGACGCTGCACTCTTGCCGATCCGGTATGCAATAAACTCAATAGATCTTTTAATAATCCAGTCTGATGCGATAAGTAATATTGCCCTACAGAACTACCGCTTAGAGCAAGAACCATAGAAAGCATTTCGAAGCAATAAGTATCGGCCGCTTTTGGAAGATCACTATTGTCGCTCAACACACTATTAGCGGGTGTCGGTGAACATAAAAGTGTTTCCCATTCTTCTCTCAAGCGTATAGTCTCCTTTCTAATCGCTTGCACGATATGAGTACACACTTGTTTCTGTAAGTGTGTTAAATTACTTCTGCTGAATAATATTCCAACCATATGCTCTCGAAGATCGTTACTGTCCTCTAAATCTTCATTAGTAACTTCCGTCGGTTCCATCTGTTGTTGCTTCTCTCCTTGTATAAGTTTTCCAAATACCTGTAATGCACAAAACATTATAGAAAACGTTACAATAAAAAGTAGATTGCAAGAAATCATGCATACCTGAGATGTGATTAGTCGAAACACCTTCAAAGTTTCTGCCTCGCAATTTCTTTGCTGAATAGTCTGTGCGCTTAGCTGTTTTCCAACTTTCAAAGATTCTCCTTCGATCTCACCCAGCATTCTGATTTGACGAACTCTCAAAGAGTTATCTGGCCCCTTTAATTCCATACCCACGACCATATGACGTTGATCTGTGAAGAAAAATACATTATAATCTTGAATGAATTTATATCGCATAGAGAAATGCAACATTCTTCAAAAAATATTTTTTCTCTGAATGATTTTACAAAACCTATTCTAATATAGCATATACTAGTGATTACAATTTTTTACATTACCAGTAATTGGGCAGTTAATCCATCCAGCTGATCTACTTTCGATCTCTACAGTCCTTAATTTTATCATTTCATCGGCGTTGACACCAGATAGGAAAGTTACATTCGATACTTTGTGCTTGTGAATAAATTTTAAATTAAACAAACATTGTTTGACAAAATCAAAGTTTTTCTTTATAAAAAGAACTTACTGTTAAATCGCGGCAATTATCGATGTGTACGTACAACATTCTGGGTAAGGAATGTGCGCCACAGACAATTGTAATCACTTTAGTTTTATTACGATCTTCGTCTCCAGATTCCCAGAATGTTTCTGTTGAATTGTCCGTAAGGCTACCAATCATAGCTTGTCTACTAGAGGCTTTGATCTCAATGTTGGACGTTAAATCCTTTAAAGCTTCCACCCAACTGCTTATCTGCTGTGAAACTGTCGACTGGTGGCTTTCGTGCATACTCATCGTTATATCTTCTTCTTCCTCGGATCGCGAAAGAATTTTACTGATGTTACTAAATACATGACTTCTATGTAGGAACATATGATCTGCTGGTGTAAATCGAATACCCCAACATCGAATCGCAGCTTGTTGTAACGGAGATCCTGTAAATATTATTGCATTAATATTTATTGTAATAATATTTATTCATTAAATATCTCTTTTAATTCCCTGAGAACAATTTACCAAGTGGCGGTAGTAGCATTAAATCTGCAATTGTTTGTAATAAAGTATGAAACACAGTAGGTAATGGATTAACGGATTCTCCGGCTATCACTAAATCACTTAGAGGATGTTCACTGACGCCAATTATATCCTACAAATTAAAGTTATATTATAATAGTAAATATTTGTCTATATTAATAAATAAATTCTTATTAAAAATATATATCTCATTTACGTGATCTTCCTTTTTTTCCGTTCTGTTATCATCATCGTTTGCATCCGTACTGTCAGAAGGAATAACCGGTGTAAGAGACGAGACAAACCACCAAAGTAAGTCGTGCAAACAAATTGGTTGCGTTACGCTTCTTAAAAGCCAATTTAACGCCTGCATCGCGTAAACTCGACAAGCGGCACGGCGCAACGCTTGCTTCATCGCAAGCTGCAGATGTTGTAAGTTGTGCTGTTGAAGAACGAATAACATTACAGGCCTCATGAGAATTTCTATCCTATCGTTACTTGCTACTTCAGTTTGACTAGTGGATACTATGGCAGATTGATCCATTGATGGCACTAATTTCTGTAGTGCAGCGGATGGATAACATAGAAGCGAAGAACCTGTTTCTGAAAAACAATGAAAGATATTATCAATATTTGTTTTAAAAAATATTTACTTTTGCATCTAATATATTTGTAATTATCGTTTAAAATAAAATCGTACCGTTATTCATTTCGCTGCTGCTGTTATTTCGTTTCCTCATCATAACGACTCTACCATCATTACTGTTTCTTGCCCATGGTGCACCGGTAGACATAGACACCGATCTATGAAACGTACTACGATTTTTGCCACTTTCATTGTCACTATCACTCGTTGGATACTCCGACAACGGCTGCAAGTAAGACGATTAAAGTTAAGATGATTATTAAAATTGATTATTAAAAAAATAGAAAAAAAAGAATTTATCCACGTACTCTGCCATTCGTGTTGTTGAACGTGCCGTTGTTACTCTCATAATTATTTTGTTGTCCATTTTCACGTCTGAGAGTTTCTTCGTAGTACCTTTCATCATGACTTTGCGAGTGATGAATACCTAAGGCTTGCAAACATTGGAATGGTCCAGTTGGTGGAAACGGTCCAGTAGCCTCGGGAGGACTATAATTTTCAGCTACGGATGACAAAGTCTGTGATGGTCGTCTCTGTTGTTTAGGGATATTAAAACCAGAAGCACTAGCCAGATCCAGCAGAAACATCGCATTGTTTTTCATAATAATATGAGTCTCGTTTCCACCGGGACTGTTCATCGGAGATAGAACTTTGCTCGTGCCGTTCTTTCTTTTCGAAATCCCGCTTACAAATTTCTTTGCAAATTTGTTTTTTCTGGCCTTCAGATATTTATCTCTACACGTGTCGCAGATTAAATACCACGAGCTACCACCGACCCCGCCATCGCCACAGTTGCCTGCCCATCCCACACAGTAGTTTCCGCCGCTGTTGTATCCTTTTCCGCCTGCGTGCCAGCCACAGCCTGGATGCATCATCTTCATATGATAAGTAACTGGATGTGGAAACATCGACCCGCAAAGCTCGCAGATAGTTTCGCGTTCAATTCCCGCTAAAACCTCAGATGTGTTAGCTCTGCCAATAGGCTTCCATTCCTTCTTCTTCCGGCTGCCTTTCTTCTCGCGTTCTTTCACTTTGTCCTCTCTGGGACGTTTCTCCGGAATTGGTCGTTTCGCCAGCTTCATTGTTTGTATCTGCGATATGGGACTGGGTAAAATCGATTGTTGTTCGATGGCTTGCTGGCAATTGCTGCTGAGCTCTTCCCATAGAAAAACTAGACTCTTTAATGCCGGTGGTAATACCGCAACCGTATGAAATTCAGGTAAAGAACTAAGCTTGCCTGTACTCGCTTGAATTTCTTCTTTGATTGTGTTCTCCTGTTTTTTTCTACTCCTATTAGCATTAGCGTTTGCAGCTGATCGTGTGAGAGTCTCCAACGTACTAGGTTGAATGTGTAAATAATTGCCAGCGTTCGTCACTTCAACGGAGTGTCTTTGACGTGCCTTTTGCTCCTGTTGCTGCTTGTCGCTGGATTGCACCACGGTTTGTCTGGTTACGACTAGCGCACCCTGTTTCGGTAAACTTGGGTGAAACTTGAGGAAACTCGCGCAAGCCATGGCGTCGTGTACAATTCCCTCATGCCATAGGAACGCAGCAAAGACAGCTCTCAGACATTCCGCCACGGAAGGACTAATCGCTTCTTTCACTTTGTCTTTACATAAATTTAAAGCACGATTAGGACTGGGACTCTGTTGTGCGTTAGCAGGTGACATAGCACGCTTCGCTCTTGTTTTCACAGCTTTCATGTGATCTCTCCTATTCATTTTCGGTGAGTGTCGCTCGTCCTTTACTCCGGATGAACCGATGTTGAAATGACCTTTCATAGCCGTGGTAGCGCTCTCTGGGCTTGTCTGCGTTTGCGCTTGAGATACTTTGCGCGGACTTTCTTGCGAATCCTTTAAGAAACAATTCTCTATTTCTTGGTTCTTTGCATATATTATGCATCTATTTTCATATTATAAATGAAATTCTTCTCATATGTGCTTGCGAGGAAAATAAGTGTTCAAACGGAAAGAAGGCTTTTACGCTACATTACTTACAGCACATTCCTTCTTGGGAGTATCAGGCGGACTAGCTATACTGCCCTCAGATCTCATGTGCAAAGAACTGCAACTTGGACTCGGTGATAGATCACGCGTATTGGCAGTAGTGCTGATACCGCTCGGTGACTGTGATGGATCTCTCGTCAGACTACTAACCAAGGCACTTGTGTCGCTCTGTGTTGAGCCGCGACGTTGCGACGTTATGCTGTCAACCATCCCTCCTGACACTTCAAAAATAAGAATAATAAAATATTAATGATCAAACTGCAGAATCTCCGGAAGATACATCGGATATTCATATAAAATAACAATAATATCATTTTCTCACCTTACAGCATTCTGACAGAGTTAGTGACATTTATAACATTCGCTTATATAATTCATTCAAAAAATTTAAATCGTGCAAATTACTTCGTGCGACTGTGTATAAAAGTTTTTAGGTAAAAGTTTCAAAGAACATATAGTAATGTGTATCTTGATATGTATTAAAGTGTAAAAATAATAGCAGTAGTGAAAACTTAGAACAAATATTGCTTGTGACATAGATCTCGATATGATGTAAACTAGGGTGAGTAGTGTGTATCTTACCTAACGGGGAGAGGCCGACACTTCGGGGGGAGCCGCAGAGTACAGGACTGCTACTCATACTCTCTCCCCCTCCTATCGCGCTTCTCCCACCTAATAATTTTGATTAATTGTAGCATATGTTGTGTCGAGTATGTCTTATTGTTAATTGCGAAGTTATATGACATTTTTGGATTGCATAAAGAATTTATTTTGTGCGTATTATGTAAAAATCATGCGTATATTTATAAAAAATAAAATAATGTCGCGTGCCATTCCGATTGAAACTACATTATCGCGCATGCATAATACGATATCATGATATTCATTGATCAATACAAAATAGATTCTATCGTGCTATCATTCCTATATCTAAAATAAGTGATGATGTAATTAAAAGATCCTCGAAGATAGAGAATTTGTGCACTATTTGATGTTTTATAGCTCTATTAATTCAATAGGATAGAAACGAGTACCTGGTGTGTTAGTAACAGGAGGGAAGAGGCAATTACCAGAAACGGCTGGCTGTCGACTGGACCCAGCTAAGATCAACATGACTAATTTGTTATAACTAATCCAAATAGAATGTATTTAGTAGTTAATGTAAGTATCTAAAATTTTTCTATCACCTATCACATATTTCACTTTAATATCACTATATCAAATATCAAATATCAAATATTAAATATCAAATATCAAATATCAAATATTTTCTTCTAGTACACAATAGAGAAAAAAAAAACATAAATACATAAGATATTGTCTTACAAGTATCAGCGTCCGTTTTCACAGCTTCTGAAATAATTTCATTTTCAAAGCAACTGTAGTGTCAAATTAAAAGAAAAATACACACACGGATGGATAATGTTAGAAATGAGTTAGTAAAGAAATCAGTTTGATAGAGAAACGATAATCATTCGACAAAAATACACATACGTACCAGGTATTGGGACTGGACTGGAAGAGGGGCTGTGAAATCTTGGTGACCCACCTTGAGGATTCTTTGGCGAGGAACTTCTTGACATTCGCCGCGGAGTTTCCGGCGGTGTTGCTCCGTTGCCATTTGCACGGCTCTCCCCCATCGCTTTTACCAACTCCTTTACAGATACGCCCACGAATTCCGAGAAATCTCTGAAAATCATTAATAATGCATACTGAGATGAATACTTGTGTATTAATAGAAAATTTTTTATTCTGTTTAAAAATTTTAAGGATTTGCAATTTATATCAAAACGAAGTAAACATGCATATCGAGGCGCTTGCTTTTACATTCTCGAAAAAATCAATAATCTGAAAGTTCGAAAACTCAAAAAAAAACTTTAAATAACTGTAAATAAATTCTTAAGTTGATAATTTAATTAAAATATTAAAAATTTCAGAAAATTATTACGTGCGAATATATACCTGCCCGGAGAACTTCTCTTTTCTCCATGACATTTGTCATCTCCTCTCAACCATTTCTGAAGAACGCTAAATTTTCCCCCACCACTTTCCTTTTCCCGCTCTCTCTCTTTGGCTACTCTTTCCTTGGAATGAGGTTTCGAAAATTTCGAAGTACTATCAGTTTTTTCTGGTGTAAAGCGTTCGCTTCCTAAAAGACATACATATTTAACAAATGTTTGAATGCAACAAGTTATAAAAATTTATTTTTACGATTATATACCTGGTGAGTCATGTTGATTGTACGATCCAAAAACAAATGGATTTGTGTTGCAACTATCAATGGATTCCGCCGTATCTGGTGTGTAATTTTGTGTGGTAAAATTAAAGCCTTCGTGACTAACGGAAGGCACGGAAAAATCGAAACCTTTATTGCTCGGTGAAACTGCTGAGTCCGGTATTATCGGTTTTTTCTCAATTGGGTCGTTCTCCAAATCCTGCTCGAGCTTCATATAAATAACGCTAGTTTGTTTGTTAATTGCGAGCGACCATGCCTCTACACCTCGGCTCTTATCAAAGCAATACTTAGCCACCGAATCATCATCGATGCGTACCCAAGTTCCTTCGTGATTTACGCACTGCAAGAGATGAATTACGAAGTGTCATATATGAAAGGAGACATGCGGGTATTTAATGGTAATATAAATTAACTTACATATTCTTGAACGGTAACCGTATTTCCAAGCGCTAACATTCCGATCGGTGCGCCTTTCAAGCTCGGTTTGCTTCTAATATTGTGTCCGGAAGCCCCGCATTTTATGACCATCATGCTTCTTCCGGCGTCGAAAGTCACCGTCTTCCTCTTGCTGCAAGCATTAAATCAGAAAATAGTCGAAAATATGAATGACACACGAAATATTTCTTACGTACTCGTCGCTAGCGTCAGGACGTTTCCGCAGGATAGTTTCCTTGATAACTTGATCCAAAATGGATTTTGGTTCTTCTACAGGGAGGAGCAAAGTTTTTCCTAAATGTTGATTATATTGCAAGCACCATGCCTCAAGATGACTACTGTTGCAGTATTCCTTGATCGTTTCTGCGTTTAATCGTAGCCAGACGCCATCGTCATTATGAATCTGGTTGGAGAAAAAACCAGAGAGTATTTATAATACTTAAATATCTTATTTGTCTTAAAAATATGTAGAAAAATAATTAAAATTAAAATTATACGAAATAAAAATATAAGAAATATTTATTCCAGTTTTGTTTTTCCGATATATTCCAATATATTTTTGTTCAAATTTGATAAAAATGCACATTATTTTCATTCGTTTGTTTTTACAGCAGATTTTGAAATAAATGGAAAACAACCATTAAAGCTTATTAATGAGATTACCTCATCAACAAAAGCTATAGTGCCATTAACCGAGACAAATCCGATCTGTTCGCTTTGGAGCGACGGATGAGCTCGTATTCTCAATCCGGCGCTGTTCTTCGCCACGAATTTTCTGAGCCTACTCGGCTGGAGCTGAGGCTTTTTAACAATGTTCTGAGTGGGTGGCTGCATGCCTTGTGGCGGTTCCTTCACCTCGACTTTGTAATTCTAAATAAAGCGGAATTGGATTAGCTTACTTGAAGCCTATTTAAACCTTCCATAATTTCCAATTACAAAAGCAGAAATTAGAATTAAATTTAGCTAAATATCACAATCTATCCTCGAGAGATAAATTATCTACGCACATCCTCCATGTTGTAACCGTCCACCGTGATCATCAGCGAGTACCAGCCAACGGAGGACGGTGTCCACGTAGCGCTGTAACTTCCGTCGCCGTTAGGTCTGACCAGCATACTCTCGCTCGATCTCTTCACGGCGGGTGACATAAACCTCAGTTCCTCGAACGAGTAATTCTGATAGGCCTTCATAATGGTGATGGCGTAGAAGCACATTTTATTATTGATGGTCACCTCGTACGGAACGTCCAAGGATGGTTGCGGGTGACCGCCAAATGTCATGGGGTCCGGTTGAGAGACGCGGCGTATCTTTCTGCTCTGATCGGAATCCGTGATGTCCGTTTTATCGATCGGCACCGCCTTGACTTCGATCTGTAAAGATGATGATTTGCGTCTCGACACATATTTCATAACTTACCGATGCCGTGATCGCACGCATCGCGGAGAGGAAGAAATACCTTCAATCCGGGCACGTGCACCACTTCGCCGTATTGATCTCTCGTGAGCACGGTGACGATCGCCGGCCATCCGCATCTCATTTCTTCTCGTGAATAGAGCGCCTCGCATTGAGAGGGATCCACGAAGCTGTCCGGTTGCAGCCATCGCGCGAGTCTACCGCCGCTGGTGCCGGCCGAGCAGGAGACGAAATCACGCAGGAATAGACGTTCGTTCGAGTGACAACTGAAAATGGTAAAGTACACATGCGGAATTTGAAAAAGATTGGAAATATCTCACGACGTCTTTTGTTTAAAGTTATTTTCCGAATCGTTCGATCTATTTACGCGAACCACAACTGCGTTTAAACTCCGATGTATTCCGTCCTATTCTGTTCCTTCTATTAGTTGGTTCAAAATTTATCACACATGCAAGAGAAGATTTATGAGCTTTGGCCGTTCCACAAAAGGTCAAGAAAATTATGATAAAAATATGAAGAGTCATTCTGAATTTAAAAAGTATAAGAATTCCCTTCGATTTAATTCATGTATTCTGGTTAAGAACATTATGATGTAAAATTACGCATACAAGAGCAGGGAGTGTGGGGAGAATTTCAGTTGAAATTCTTAGACCTTTGTTGACCGCGTTAGAGAGAGAGAAAATAAGCGGTAAACATCGAGAATACAGGACCATCGTATTGAGATATATCGGACTATAAACGTCACGAAAGATTTCGCGAAGGCTCGTCTTTACTACGAAATCTCTGTCTGAGTCCGTCACGAGTGCGTGGAACGGGAGCAAATACGATTCATTAAAACGAGTTTGAGAATTGCGATGCCCCTAATTGATTGGTGTATCGCGAATCCCGTCCGAGTGGATCGTGAAATAGAGGACGATGCTCCTCCGCCAGTCAAAGAATCGTCGCTTCTCCATCGTTCGAACTCGTGGAGCTCATCCCTAATAAGGCACAATCACATACACACATACACATACACACACACACACATACATTGCGCGATTCTCCTCTCTACGGGATCCCGTCAACGTGATCCGCGCTTCTTCGCTACCTATATACAGCGCAACCATACTCCGCGTTTTTGCCGTCGTGAGAACCGGTATACTGGGAAAATCACGCGTGCGAGAGTGCAGTCATTACGGTATTTTCGCGTGAAAAATAAGGGGATCTTATTAAAATGAGTGGCGACGATGTGTAAAACTCGAGGTTTTCTTCTCCTCCACCGCTGATGCATCAAATTGCAATAAGCAAATATTTAATTAAACTCTAATTTCACACGCACTTGTAACTCCTTTTTCAGATCTTTCCTGTAAAAAATCTGAATGTTTAACAAGTTATTACTAAAGTAGATGGTTTCACGAGTTTTTAAAGAATTTTCAAAGCTTTAAAATTCAACGGTAAATTAAATATTAGACCAAAATGATACAAGAAGTAAACACTATAATATTTTTCGGTCAAAGCGGACATTGGTGCTTAATAATGTCAGTTATTAAGTAGAGGAAGGCCATTCATACTGGCATAAGTTCCTAAAGCAGCATTTCTCTATTTCTCGGAAACTAAATATTATATTAATACTGATAAAAATATGATCTGTTTAGATAACTGAAGAAATAAAAACCTGTAAACAGTTCACATATTTATTTTGTACATATAAAATGTGCACACATTATTTTACATGTTTGTAGCTTCCTAAAACTGTTTTTCTCTTTTATATTTTTTTCACAATTCAGTATAAAAAATAAAATCGTGGAGCGCAAACCGTGATGCATTTCTTTGAGAACAATTCATAAATGTGTGGTCTGTTCTCTTCATAACATAATTTCATTTCAAGTAAATGTCATTTCTTAAACAAATGATTTATTTGCAGTTTTTTTAGTCCTTCTCGGTTGTATTACGAAAACATTAAACTATTATCAAATATATATGTTTTCCGTTGCCCTTCTTGAACTATATTTTTGCAGTTGTTTAATTTAAACTGATTTGTATAATCAATTTTGGGACGGTTCCAAGAGATCTCAACCCCAGGTCAGAAGGTGTTAAACTCTAGTAATACCTCGGAGTCACGACGACGAGATACCTCGGGACTCCGGCGGTTTGCGGTATCAAGCCGTGTAACGAATGTAATTTTCGCTCAGTCAGATATAAACGCCGCGGAAGCAGGGCGCCTTCGCCATCGATCATAGTCACGGGGAAAAAGATGAACGAGCGGCACGCCAAAGATAATAGACGCCGGCGGAGGACGAGCCGGCATAATACGCAGGAGAGATCGCAGGAGCCGGGAGGATCGGGAGCGTGCGGCTTTAAAGATCGGTATCCGCGTGACGTACAGCCGGTACGTGACCATTTCGGAAATGGGCACTTCGCGGACGACGTCGTCGTCGCCGCCGCTGCCGCCGCGTTCCTCCCGGTGTTTGAGAAACGCGTTATGAATGAATGAATGTACGATGTCGGACGGTGTACGGAGAAGAAGGTGCGCGCGGGCGCGGGGAGGACACGCGCAATTTCTCATGGGAAATTAAATGGTCGGGTTTCCGCTCATAAAGCGAAGAGCTACGACGGCGGCGGCGGCGGCGGCGGCGGCGCGTTTTAGGGAAAAGACGCTATCTGCCGCCGTGAAAGAGCGACGTGGCGCTCTACGAGGAGGTCGGACGGCCCCGGGTCCTCCGGGCTGTCTCCGTTTTTATGGCGCACCGTGCTCTCTCTCCGCGAGACGCCTATTTCCGGCACCGGCGAGACGGCGATACACGCCCGGCGACGGGGGGACGAGACCGATGGCTCGCGCTCGCTTTTTGTCCCGGCGCGTATCTTCCCTCGCCCCCGGAGACAAGAAACGCGTAATCGGGGAGATTACCGGGGCGCTAGACGGGTGGACGATAGTCATGGAAAAATTGTGGACCCTTCCCCCCTCCCCCTCCTCCCCCGCACAAAAATCCCGCGCGGCATTCGTACACGTGTGACGATAGCGATTTATCCTCCCTCGTTTTCGCTTGCGGTGCGCGTAAAGATAAAGTTTCGGAGTTTTTTTGAAACTTCGCGAAAGCTCCAATTCGAAAGTTCTCGCGGGATAACTTTGGAATCCTCTAGTAAGTTTGATAACATTCAGAAATAGAAATTTTATTTCTGTATTCAATGGTGCACGCGTCTGTGCCCGGCGCACACCGAAGGGAAACGCACTTTATTTTTTCGCCAACGAATAGTTCATTCGGATTGAACAATATTATCCTCCTGCTAAGCAAGTCTTTTAGCTTCGACGAAATAGCTTTTAAATGACTCATATCTCAAAGATCTCGTAATGCCGTAAACAACGACAAAATTTCGACGGATACCCTTCACGTTTGTCACAATCAGGTGACGCACGGTGGCGGCAGAACAGTCGCGTTCGTGATCTCTTGTAGCGGCACCGATTGGGTTTACTCCACCGACCAGGTTTACGAGACCTGAGCACGGGCGTTTACGCAATTAGCATCCGCGATGAACGCGGGTCATCGACGTGGCCGAGGATCGCAAGTTGGTCAAGGTCGTCTCCGCAGGTGCGATCGGTCCGAGACAAAATCGACAAGCGCGCTCTCGCGAAACCCCGAGGTTGCGGTTACTCCGGTGAACGGAGCCAATCGGTGGCGGCGGAGAACTCCGTCGACGCTTCGTCTCGTATTCTCAGGCCCGATGACGAGTCCATCGTTGTCGTGGCCTGACGTTTATCTTTCCGAAGGCCAAAGAGAAAGAGAGAGAGAGAGAGACAGATAGAGAAAGAAAGAGAGAGGCTTGGCGAGAGAGCGAGTGGCAAGGCGAGTCGTGCCACATGGATCTATGGTGGGGAGCAGACACCGATCGTGCATGCCACCGACCATACAACAGTTTAAAAGCAACCTCCGTCATGATCGCGTCAGCCGGCCTTTAAGTTGCCCTACCACGAGTCCACCACCTCCTCTTCCTCTTCCACGCCGGTGACGAGACCGACCGCGTGCGTATCCGAGTCCGCAGTCCAGTGTTCCTCCCGTGCGGCGTGGAATGTCGATCGTTAAAGATCGATAAAACCGGAGATGAGCCTCCCCCTCTCTCCGTCCAGACGTGGAATCGATCGAAGGTGGAAGTCGCGAGTAGTGGCCGAAGAGTACAAGTGATATACGCTCGTAAACGCGCGGTGGTCGTCCGATCGATGGAACGAATCGGTAAGGGTTCGCGCGAGTGATCGGAGAGATCGTTATGAGAGCGGCGAGGCGTCGGCGTTGACCGGTGGATGGATCATCTGATCGCTCGATCGGAGAGATCACTCGTTCGCGATGAGTGTCGAGCGCGGTAAGGTGTTCAGCGCTGCCCTGGACGGGCTCGCCAAGTGTGATCGTGCGATCGTATGCTCGGTGCTTCTGTGGTATCTCGCGTTCCTGCTGTGCATCGTCGAGGCCACCAAGCCGGGGATATGCGCCATGAAAGGCTGCAACTGCACCGTCAAGGCGCACCGCTGGATCAACATCAAATGCGTCTTCTCCGAGGAGCAGGTGAATTGCGAGTCGTACACGTCTTAACTTGTTGCCGGGTAATTTTACACCCGGGCTCTAAAGATATCAAAGGGACGGGAAGGCGTCGATCAAAGATTATCTATAGTTCTCTTTTATTTTCTCTCCGTCTTTCTCTCTATCGCTCTGTCTTTTTTATCACATTCCCCCGAGAAAAGATAATTTACGGGCTTAACGACAGTAGTCATACAAAGCACAAATCCCTATCCCCCGGTGCATTCCTAACTGAAAGATAATAAAAGTTTTCACAAAAACGCTCTAGCAACGCGCCGAAGAATAAAAATATCGATTCTGGATTTTATTCTTGTCGCGTTGGAAAAGTAATATTCGTCGGTATAGCGAAATGTTAATGATCAAGATGAGAGCAAACGGCGGGATGTGTACAGCTTCGTATTTTAACACATGCTCGTTTTACGAGCGATGACATGCGATTTTTCGCGAATTACGCGAAATTGTTTGTTTCGACATGTCATATCCGCCGGTTCGAAAGAGGAATTGCCGGTGCGTGCACGACAGTGAAAGTTCTCGCCCGGAGTCTCTCGGGAGACTTGGATTCGCCTTCCACGCGAGATTAGCATATAAATCGTTGGCCCGTGAACACGGTGGGAATCGCGTGCACGCACGCGCACGCAAGTGCCCGTGCATTCGCAGGCATACCGCATATAGAACAGCGTTCAAAATAACTGTGAATTGATGTTATAAATTTAAGCCTTTCATATGAAATATGCAGTTGCTGAATAACACATCTCCTTTATTTGTAATGGAAGAAAAAAAGACATGTGTACCGACACAACCGATATTATTTATGGAAATAATAACAATAACGATAACATCAACAATAATGACAGTAATAATAATGCTTTTATAATAACAATAATAATAACAATAACGATAATAATCTCTCTATCTCTCTCTTTTTGTTTTCATTACGTTTGCATTCCCTTTTTGCAGTATTTTCTCATTTTAGTATTATATCCGTAGTGTCGTGCTTGTAATAGAAATGAAACGATTTTGGGGATACGTTGAGCGGAGACGTTAGGAAAACAAGGAAAGTAGAACGTTTTTGGTCTTAAATCCGTCCCTGCGGAACAGGCTGTAACTTGTTCTTGCACGTTTCTGCACAGTGCAACATACAGCAGCCGAGGCTCCTCCACTTGCCGTTCCCGTTGTCAGCTGCACTCAGCTGGATACCATCCGCACAAACCATCCGAAGCTACGGCGCATTATGCTACTACGCGCTTCGTAACTCACGCCAAGTTTTGGATGAGAGAGAGAGAGAGAGGGAGAGAGAGAGACTTAGATAGAAAGAGAGATAAAACTATCACACGAAATTGTTAGTAGCGATAACTTGTTTAAGTGCAACGCCGTAAAACGGATAAAATGTGGAGTATCATCTCGTTGAGATTTTAAAACAGATCTAAAATTCTCAGATACGTCCAACGCCGAATACCGCGAGAATTTCTCTGATACGCCTTGCCACATTATTCGATTTAACTTCAAACATAAATCTTACAATGCGCTATAACGTTATAATCTTTAAATAAGTACATAATATTAGTTTCTGACGTGGAAAATTGCTTTTATCACGAAAGATTAATGATAACATTGTTTGTAGAAAAACGTGTTCGATGTATTGTACAATATTAAAAATTGTAGGCTATTCTCCTTCATATTTTATAGTAAAAATATTTAAAAAATTATTTGATTCGTCATAAAAAATACAATAAATTTAAACTGATAAAAAAAAACTAGTTTATATGATAAAAATGATTGCATATGTTTTTTAGTTCGTACTGTACGCGCGGAGCTGATAATCTAGAATTTTTCTTTGAAAGGGAAGATTGAATTTCTTGTATGCTTCTTGACCGCAAACTGGAGTAAGCCTATTCCCTATCTACGCTACGATCAACTCGCATAGAAACGCAACGGAAACCAGTTTTAAGGGGCATTCACAGCGCGGCCTTCTCGCTCGCAGTAGCCCGACGCACTGTCTAAGGATCTTATTAAATCGTTTCGTTTTATTGCTTTGTCGCCATTCACTACTGCGGTCTTCGGACTGCTCCGTTTTAAATGCACTCCAAATATAATTGACAGCACAACGGATGTAATACACACGTTTTTGTTTATGTTATTTGTTTTCATTAAATAAATTAAATCTTGGCAGTTACAAATGAATCCGATTGTATATATTTAAAACATTCATTAAATATATTTAAAGGTATCGATAAAAATATGTCGGATTAATATAAATCTGTTGTTGTCAAATCAACATTTATGCTAAAAAATATATAACGATGCGTAAATATTTGCGTGTATTACAAAAATCTAAAATTTTCAAGTCAATATTTTAACTAGTAGATATTTAGATCATGTCGCACGTTTGTATAAAGTGTAATCAGTATAATTCTTTCGTGGGTTTTAATTTCGTACATCTTTTAAATCGTTCACGGTGATTCCCGTCCGATAAATGCCTGCCACACTAAGCGTAGGCGTGACACGCAGAACAACGTGTACGCTCGGTGTCCTTAGCAATTGACAGACGGCAAAGTGACCGGTGTCGATGAATCAAGTCGATAATACGTGTCCCGATCCCATCCCTAAGAATAAAATAATAAACGTTGCCCGAGAGGAGTCCAGTTGTTTTTCTTTTTGGAGGGGTCCTCTAGAAATCGCATTTAGCTTTCAAGGATGATATAATCGGGAGGCGAGAGCATTGACCAAACGACAAGTGACGAGTCGTTTTGCTTGCTCAACGGTGTCTCTACAGAAACAACAATTGCCAGCGTTAGGTCACTATTATACTGCCGCACGGCAAATACTTGGTAATCAAATCAGATACAGCCACGGCGTCACTTATCATTCCAACGCCATTAATTCCATTTGCCATACAGCCAGCAGCATCGCTGCATGATAACTGGCCGACAACTCCTTGCCGACAACTCGTGCAAATTCACTCGTATCGAAACACAAGGACACCGTAATTCGAACAGCGGAAATGGCAAATCAAGCTCCGTGATCGAATACTGAAATCACGACGATTCCCGAAGAGTGCGGGAACGTGTATATTCCTTGCGTATCTCCCACGCGGGGGAAGTAATGTGACGTTTCCTGACTCTTGCGGTTATTTATCTCGTCAATAAAAATCGATTAGGCCGAGCAAGGATGAATTCATACCTGGGCCGTCCTTCACTATCTTCGGGGGCACAATCACGTCAATTACAAAGAAAAATGCGACGTTATTCGTTTACGTGTCTCTTATCTCATAGCCGCTTATCTCTATATTTTATCGTTGAACCAGAGCGCGTTATCGAAACAAAAATATGTGCAGCACGTTTCAAGAAATGTGTAGAAACTCGATATACTTGATACATTAAAGCAATAAGTACTTAGCATTGCCGCCTTACATCGCGTCGTTAAATCCGATTACGAGGCGATTCCTCGCGATGACCCTTAGCACGACTTGTTAGATATGTGGAAAGATTTCCGACAATAGCCAACTTGGTTGGCACTTTGCACGAGTAGATCGACCCGATAGATAGTAGGTCCCTCGCATTCGTCCTCACGCATTCGGTTGAACCTAGACGATTTCCGGCGCATGCAATTTCCGGCCGGAGGGTCCATTACGGCCGGAGTAGAGGTACGCGATGCATTGTCCGAGCCAGCTGCTTCACGAATATTTTCTGGTCCACCGTGTTCGAAAACTTGAAATCCATTTCACCGCCGTCGCTTAAGTTTAACCGTAATGTAATTGTCCCTCCGCTACGGTCCACCACGCAATTCCAACTTTAGTATTTTATTTTAAAAGAGAACTTCCGTTCCGTTTTATTCTTCAATTTAGAAGGAAGAACGAAGCTGACGTTAAGCGACACGGGGATGGAGGATCTACACAAATTAGAAATCGGAGAACGCGATTCGCGAATTCTGCGCCGATGATGTTCTACGCAGCTGAGTGTGCAGGCCTTCATCTTCAGGTGCATATCGCCGCGCCGGCCCGTGCTAAACGCCAAGATTTAATTCGAACGCTCCGTTATCCCGCGGTGGTCATCGACCCAAAATTACACGTGGAAACAACAATTAACGTTGGCGCACCACGTGCCGGCCACTGCGCCGAAACAATTCCGTGGCGTGGCGGCAGTTTAGGCGTGCGATTTAACGCTCACGGACCCGTTAATAAGCGGCGGCTTTTCCCCGACTAACTCGATTACAGGCCGATCGTGCGATTATGGTCGGGGAGCCGGCTGAATCTGTTAATGCAAACCGGCGAAAACAATGCGCGCCGCCGATTAAATCGCGGTTGCATGCATCTCCGCTGCTGCTGGCCCTTTCTGTAACGGTCTAGCAACGCCACTCCTCTCTCTCTCTCTCTCTACTCCCCCCTTTTCCTCCCCTGCGTCTCTCTCTCTCTTTCTCTCTCTCCATCTCCCTCTCTTTCTCCCACCAGGGTAATCATCTCGAGTGGAGCAAATAAACCTAACAATCGGAACTGGAAAATAACACGTCGCGCGAAATCGTACGAGAACGATAGCGGCACTTAGGACGGAAACGATGCCACCAGATACCACGCGCACGTATATACGTCCGCGCGCGTCACGTTCGACGACCTCGCTACGTAGAGACGCGACTTGCACTGTGTGCGCGAAATTATTTTTGAGGAATCCAGGGAAACAGAATCGCATCCTCGAAAAAAAAAAAAAAAGAGAAAACAAGAGAGCCGAGGGATTTTACCCGCGTCGAATTTTACGACATCGACATCGGCGGGGACAAACAACGCGTAACGATCCCCGTCTCATTGTCGAGAGAGAGGACGGCCGCACCTCCGCGGCCCTTTTTATATTATGCCTCGCTTCTGCTTCAGCTGTCGGTGGATTAGTAAATTGACGACTCACGTGGTTGCTTAGGGAGCCCCGAAGGCGCGAGGGTGCAAGAGCGGGTAAGGGCATCGCGCGGTGGGAATTTCGTGGCGGACAAAACCGAGCCGCGATGGAACGCCGAGTCGAATCTCGCCTCGGCTCAATTTATTCACAATAGGCCCTTTCAACGAATTACACTCCGGTTCACGACATATCTCCTCCTACGGCCGGGGCGTCAACGCGCGAGAGCGTGGACGATGCGGGTTTGGTTTGCATCAGCGGGAGGCGAGAGAAGTGTTCGGGATAATCTTACGTAAATCGAGTTTCCGACCCTCGATACGAGCAGACAGAAAAAATTGTATATGTTACGTGGTATCGCGCGTGTATTATTAGAATTTATATTGCACGGCGAAGTGGCAGTCGATTAGAAACATATATGGCTAGGACGCATGAATAAGGACACGTGATAATTATGAATGTATAAGTAATAGCATTTATTAACATTTGCTATATATTTAAAGATTCGATTTATTGGTATCCTCGAGGTATAAACCTCGATTTATTGCTATCGTATCGAAACTATCGTATTATTATTGATGACTACACTGAGAGAAAAGTGTCTAATATTTGCAACTATAATTGCATAGTAAAATAATTATAGTTGCAAATATCATTATTATTGCTATAATGTTAGTGTAAATAACCATATATAGTTGTGTCAAACAGGGGTAAAAATTTTACTACAAACTAAAAAGTTTACTATAAATTATAATAATTTCTACCATACAAATATTCTATCATACATAAATCACAATTATGGCACGTTTAACCATACATATAATTATATAAACAAATACTATAGCTATTGTAACAATAATATAGTGTTAAGTTAACTATGATTTATACTGTTAATTTAACTATAAAAATATTATTACGGCCAAAAATAACTATAAATTATGATTAATGCAACAATTTTTTTTCTCTCAGTGTATAATATTGAAATAAAAATATAATATTCTGCTGAAAATTAGATTCTCTAATCTTGCTTGCATATGAGACAATGATTGATGGATACTAATTTTTTGTCTATTTCCTGAAATATCAGAAATTAATTATAGCTTATATTAATTTATATGTCATTTCTGATATCATCGTACGATTACAAGGAACCATTCAGTATCTCTCCAAAGTTCAGTTAATTGCGCCCCTCTGTATCGATCAATGAAATTACGCTCTAATGAAGGAAAGCATTTCCATGTGGAAATACGATCGCCGTCCGTAAGTCATGGCTGTTTCCTGTTGCAACATCGACCTGCTTTCGTGCGCTTCCCCCAACGCAATATTTCACAATTAAAATCGGGGCGAGTACACGCAGCCGCGGGCGTCGATTCGAAAACAATTTCCCAGCTTCACTACAGCCGCACCGACAAAGAGAAGAGAACCGAGAGCGCGCGGGGGATCTTTTATCGTGCTCGTGAATCTCGGAGCCGTGCTCTCGCCGACATACTACCGGCCCCGATAACTTCGATAACCCAATAAACGGGAGAGGGGGGATCGGGAAAGATCCAACGCGATCTCGATCGCGCCATTATCACTCGCGGCCCCCCTCGCGGCTCGCGCGACCCTACGATAAATTATTTTAGGGCCGGCTCGTTGTGCTGCACGCGCATCCGATTGCGGTTCGCGAGCTTTGTCTGGAGAATTTGCTCCGGGGGCGTAGATATAGCCCGACATCCTGCTTCGTTCGTACGCAAACGATAACTCTCTTTCTCTCTCGCTCTCGCTCTCTCAACGCCCCTCTCTCTCTCTCCCCCGCGAGCTCTCGCTCGAGTTATCGCGATTAGCCACACGTGCGAAGTGTTTCGCTTATCTGCACGAATACATTCTTCTCCGCGTGACGTTACGCGTAATGTGCACGGCGGAGATCGGCAATCGCGTAAATACGCGCGTGCACGTTCACGCTCGCTCGATTCGGATCATTCACCGTGTATCTTCCGCGTTACGTTGACGATACCGTAACGGCATATAATCCGGACATTCCAATGACTGCGCGCGCAAGGGTGATCGGGATTAACGTTACAAGTGACCCGTCAGTCTTCCCGCACGTTTAAATTTAGAATGCCATTGTCCTAATGGAAGAAGATTTTACACTTCAAAAGAACGCACAATGTCGAGTTAGATCTCTTCGCTTAATCGTCATATAACGCCCGATGAAGAACCGTCGCGCATTGAATGGAACAGCAACCTAAGAGTTTTTCTCCCACTCTTGACAAAAGAAGATGAAAGTTTATGAAGGTGCCTCAACTAATAATGCCGCGGTAAAGGCTTTCTAATTTTGCAAAAAAGAAAAAAGTAAGATATATAAATCTTAATTAAAACTAGTCGAACTTATCATTTTACTAGTTTATAATATAATTTTGCCCGTGCTCCTTTTTATCTCTCTAGCATTTATATATAAAAATATATAAAATATATTTTTTTACTAATTTAATTGTCCGGTAAGACGGAGCTCGTTCACCGGCAAGATAACAAACACGTGTATAATCGTCACGCAATCGATAAAAATCCTTTCCTCGGCGCAGAGGCGAGAAAAACGGAGATGCAGAGAGAGAGAGAGACGACACAGATATCGCGGGAGATTAAAGCGATAGAAATGAAACGGGAGCGATTGCTGCGCGCGGCTAGCACGTCGCACTTAGCGGATCGCAGGCCATCCAGTACCCGGTGTGCTGCGGCAATTAACCGAATTATCCCTTGACGCGACCCGGCCGAGGCCCCCCGGCGGAATAATGGTGCTCGCCTCGCCTCGCCTCGCTCGCTCGCATGTCGGGCAAAGGCAGGCGTATCCTACTGCGGCCGCATATGCGAGGGCGAGCAGTAATTTCATCCCGTGCGAAGCGCGCGGCGAGAGAAGGCAAGTGTCAGCGGGTGCATCGCCATTCCGCGAATTAACTTCCGGCATTCCCCCCCCCCCCCCGTGGCGATCGCCGCAACGCCCGGCTGCTTTGCGCGAGAGTTTCGCAAGAACGAGATATCCCGGCTGAGGAGAACTTTGCGTCTGAATTTTCGCACAAAGGCGCCAAATCCGTGTGTGGGCGTTTGCTCGGTGCCGGCGCGGTTACCGATACGCTAACGAACGTACGATAAGGATAGAAAGGATAGAAATTAACCGACACGTTTCATCGTAAATCGAATTGCGGACCGACATTCATGGCGTGTTTAAATAGCAACGTGTGTTGCTATTTCGTGTCCAGGAACAACGAGAAAATGGTTTATTCTTCCTTCGCGGAAAATTTCTGTCTCTCTGTTAATGATCCACGGTGTAATTTTTCATTTAATTTAAAAGACGCTCGACGGTTTTAGAAACAACGATGTGAGTAACATAATTTATCAAAAAATCCAGTAAATCTATCGTCGCGATGACGATTATCCAAATATAATACTTAAATCTGATAATACGCACAAACGAGTCGCAGATAATTACATCGGAATTGGTTAACAGTCGCCATTAGAGGACACGAGAGAAATACATGATTATAATTTTATGTTGGCAAATAGTATTAAATATTCAGATCCGTTGCGCAAAGTTGTCCGCAATATATCAATGGCCGTACCAAATAATAATATAAATAATGTAATAATGCAATATAACTTTATTTCCAAAATAAACTTTTATTTTCAACTATAAACTTTGTAATCTAATTCCGTATTCTACAGTTTGAAGTTAATTTCACATTTAAAAGCGCGAATATCATCGTATTTACCCATTAAGAATTGACGACCATTCCCCATATTTTTTTTTTTAATTGAAGAAGATGACTCATTACGACGGCGGTTTAATTTCGACAAAGAGCGTAGACGGCGGCGCCTGAGGGATCTCTCCCCATACCGAAGTTTAGAATAACTCGATTGTCTTCCGCTCGTTCACCTCGAACTAGAACTAGACACAGTGAATCGGGTTATTTTTATACGTCGGAGACACCCGGGCTGTTTCCCGTGCGTCAATTAGCCGCGGCGCAACTTCGACGGTGATGAAAGTAGGAAACTTGGGACCTTCCATACACAGGCCTCGGCACCATCTTCCACTCATCCGGTTCATTCATCTCGCGACGGCACCCCGCTAAACGAATTTACACGTCACGGATGACGTGGATTGTCGCGGCGACGAACGAAAATCATCTGCGTTTCGATTAGCGCTCCTATTAGAAGTTAATCTCGTCGCCGCGATGATATACGCGGCCGTCAAATATCCCCACGTCGATTCCAATTCAAATGGCGGATCTTTGATGTACGTGACTTGGCTGCCGTGAACTCGACGCGTGGAGATTCGACATGCGCGACACGTACTTCCAAGCTGCTTAATTATTTATCCATTCGACGCGGTGCGCTTCTCTCTCTCGTCGCATAATTTGGGGGTCGGTTGTACTCGATAATAATGGAGGGCCGTGGCGAAGATCACGCGGTGAAATTCAATAGAGAGGCACTCACTTATTTTCGCACGTAATTCATCTTACGTTACTACTCGTTCCTTCCTCGCACTTTATTTTTATTCATCCGTCATCCATGTCAACCATAATGCACTGGCTTAATTACAACTTTTTTACCTTTTCCCATAATTTTCCCCCGTAATTTTTTAGAGCGCGATCGAATCGAACTTCGTTCAACCTCGTTCAACGTCGTAATGCAAATTGGAAAGATAATGTTCGAAATTTACGTTTATTCTTACTTTCAGTGAGAACACAACTTCCTCGTGCAATCGGTGCTTGTACAAAATTTGAGGAATTCGACAAGTTTCAATAATTTAAGCGATTTAAATTAATTTCGTGTTTCTCTATCGAGATGAATTCAGTATAGAACTTTGTGGCAATTCTTCACATAGTTTCAATAATACTCGAAACGGCGCAAAATGGTGCCTTTGCAAAATTATAATCAACATAAAAAAGTACTTCCGTGTAGGCGAATTTCTTACGTTCAAATGTATCATTTATGTTAGTGAGTCATACATTCAAGAAGAACCAATATATACATATGCTGACACAATGATCGATCATATGTTTGAGTCACGTACACTTTTTTTTTTTGATGTAACGATTAATTCTCGGTATAGACCTGATTTCGCACGGTAATCTCGTAACGGCTGCTATAATAGCTTACGCAGTTCTATGTAGTTTTATCGCTGACTCAGTGTAATTATATACATATAAATGTAAGACATTATACATATGTGTTTGTCTTTTATATTTTATATATAATTACAGTGAACCAGCAACAAAATTGCATAAATTATATAAATGTACATGTGTTATATATATAATTAATGTCAAAAATTAATTTGTTATTTGAGAAATTTCACTAAGATTTCAGATATAATGGAAATGCCTCGTCGCTTTTTTTAGTAAACTCTTGAATTACACGTAGCCTAAAAGTTTATTAAAATTAAACGGCAAGATATTCCATTACATGGAATCTTTATTATGAAATTCTTCAGATAGCGCAATCGATTTTTCACATCAACCTACTTTGAAGAAACGAAATATTTAATCGTAAATATTATTTAATCGTAAAAATTAAACAATCACAGAGAAATTAATTAACACGCAGGAAGTCCTACGTCGTTCAGGATCGTTTTCTCATGTGTTCACGTTGGCAAGCGTACGAATATATTTTAACGTCGGTATAAAACCTCCATTAAACTATTATAATAAGCATGGCTTTCGCGGCCGTTTCCGTTCACTATGAACGTGGCGTCCGGCCAAAACTGTCGAGTTTTCTCAATGCCGCAGAACAAAGTCAGTCGCCACACAGATCCACACGGTCGGACGGCATTCGCGCAATCCAGCTAAAGTGGTCTGCTCCCTTTATTTCCGCTCCGATGCATTCCGAGCGAGCGCCATGCCGCCGGTCGCGTTGTATAAGCTGAAATAATGTTTCCTCGCGTGCGCCGCGCCGGCGATGTGACCCTTGCGATTCATCGATATTCTAGACAGTCAGCTTTCTTGAGATTCCCTTCGCTAACGGTACATGTACTGCAACCTCCGCGTTTGCGATTCACGTTGCAGTGCTTTCTCACCGGACGGCAACGATCTCTCTTTATATTACGGGTTTATTTCCGCGACAATATTGCCGCGTGCAGTTGTTCGAACGACTGATCAAATAAACGCGATATTAATTAACGCGTTTTTTTTTATCGCGGAAAAAAAACAATCTTTGACGTTTGAATTGATTTATTTGTGGAAAGTACGCGAGGAAAGCACGCGAGGTCTGCACGTCACACTTGAATAATGTTTTTCTAAATGGCTGATTTTTAAATCGATCTACATATTAGATGGGCATTACTGAAAATCACATTGCCGCACTTAGCGTTAAATGTATCGTAAAAAAAAAAACCGAAACTCTTGGGAAATCTCACGGTTTCCCTCTCGAAGGTTTTCCTCGAACATATGGAACCGGACTAAACCGAAATGATAAACGGAAACGATTCGACACGCTCCGTTGCGGAACGAAGCAAAACGTGGCGAGGCGATATTAAAAAAAAATTCTGCTCTAAAGTTTCAGGGCGTGCCGAAACAAATTGAGTAACCGTTCTTGAATAACTTCAGCTGGTTGAAAATTTCACGGAAACTCGAACTTTTCGTGACGGTTTCTTTGTCTATGACATGCTCGCCGTTTTCCGAAGAGCGATTAAAAAAAAAATGTACGATGAAAAATCCCGTGCTTGACAACTAAAAAATCCGACAAACAATTTGTCGTGCTAATTGGCACATATTGATCGTAAAATATATTTTCCATATTCAATATAGCCCAACGTTCCTATTAGCCCGTCAATTATATCGCCAACGTGGACGCGAGCATGGAAATTAAACTGCCACCTAGAACACATTGATAGAAAATTCTACGATGGCTGCGGGCCAGCAGCGGCGCGATCCCCCTCGTTCCCGGTGTCGCAAAATTAATTCGCACCGGCGTTTTAACGGTCGTTCGTATCACGCGAGGCCTCGAAAGAGAAAGAAAGAGAGAGAAAGAGAGAGAGATGCTCTTTGTGCGCGAGGCCCGCGACACAGAAATAACCGGCGTTATCCCGACCCTTGAGTCACACACACCGGTCATACGAAATGGCATGACTTTCCAGGAGTAGTCTTAGTCATTCATTGTAGAGGAAGAGAGACAGAGAGAGAGAGAGAGAAATAAGAGATACATTTTCCGACGTATGTATATCGTACAATGTTCGCGCCTCTCTCTCCCGTATCTAATGACCGCGTTTCATCCTATTCCGGAGAATCGTCGTCGACTGGAACAACTGTTTCACAGCAGTTCCAAATCACCAATGATGCACAATGGAAGCAAAGCCCGATACGAAGGAAGTGTATCGCGCAGCACGGTTTTATACACTTGACGTCGAGGTTTTTCCCCGCTTCTATTTCATTAATTAACTCTATCTCCGCTGGAAACTTTCACGCTAGATTGCAAGGAAGTCGCGCATATTTTTAATTAGGAACGGACTCGACCGCCATGCCGGCGCCGCTACATTTACTTTGTTCGCGGTGTAATCATCCGGAGCAGAGCGTGTACCATCACGTTGTGGTGGACGCGGAATTTTTAATGCACAGGAAATTCGCGATGCGTCGCAACTTGATGCATACACAGTAAAAAAGAATTTGTGTTAAATTTAACAGACATCGCATATCCAAAACGGTCCATAGAATTGTTTCTGTTAATTTAACATATTAAGCATGTGTTAAATAGCAACATAGTATTATGTTATATTTTAACATAAAAATAAATGTAAATTTTATAATTTGACATAATTTTTATGTAACAATTTAATGAGAAAATTATGTCAAAGTAACACATGTAATATGTTACTTTAACATCATAATAATGTTAATGTAACATATATAACGTGTAACAATAACATATTATATATGTTATTTTAACACGATTATAATATTATTTTAACACGTTATATATATTAATTTAACATATTATGTATGTTAAATAATAATTATTCTAGAAATGCTGAAAAAATTTTTTACAATTGCATATATAGATTGTTCCAGGATCATCGATAAAAATTTTATGTGTGTATATTATTGGAATCAGTCCAGTATTATAATATATGTGAATGCAATCGTACTTGGTTTTCTGTTCTTAGTGAGCCCCTTTTATTCACCTAGTAGTGGGTGAATCTTTTTCACGAGAAATGCGCCATCTCGGGGTAGATAGTAAAGTCCTCAAAAATGAAATTGTCCTTGTTAAAACTCAATTATAGAGTAAATTCAATATTTTTTTTCTGTCAATTTTAACAGATAAATCCCATCACTAATAATAAGGAACATATTTATTGTGTAAAATTAAAAGTACGTGCATTTTGTGTTACTTTTACACTTTTTTTCAGTTATTCGTATAATTTAACACTACTTGAATTAACACAACAGCAATATGTTAAAGTAACAAGCAAATATTTTAAATTTTGACATAAAAGTTTTAACCAGGATATTTCTTTAACAAAAAAACACGAAACTTTTTACTGTGTAGGGAAGAGCACACATTTGCAATTTCACGTTAAAGTTTAAAAGAAAGTAAAATCGCACGGCCATTAAAATCCTCGATAAAACATTCGATTAGGATTGAATATGTCAAAAGCGAGGAAATTGGTAATACATATTTTACGCAATAAATTGATTTTGACTAAATCTCGCGTGTCATGCCCATGATACATGTTTTTGAGCTTCATCCCAGATACGCGTTATCGGATGCTGTCGCGAAACTGAATCCAATATTATCGGAGATCGTATTACCTGTCCGAATAATCTGAGTCCTAATGAAGTTGCAGTCACCATGATCCAACGAGATCGTCTGGCATAGTCCCCCCCCCTCTCTGTAATCGCGATATATTTCCCCTCATTCCGCCCGACATTTACATTAATCCGAGATATACGACAATATTGACGGGAAGTGCGCGCCGTTTTCTTTCTCTCTTTTCCGGCAGGTAGCATTCAAAGGTGACTCGCTCGGTTTGAAATTGAGCCGCGAATTATGACGGATCGACCGCGATGAGAGGCGACAAAACAAGAAGAAAGAATAAACCGGAGCCTCGTGTTACCCGGTGGTGTAAGCAGAGAGACGGGATACGAAAGTCGAACCGTACGCATTACTCGACGCGACGAACGCGACGGAACAGCGGGCATGACTCATCGGCCGGGTTCTGACGAACTCGTGAAACGATTTTCCGGTGCTTTGAAGGAACCAGGGCACGTAGTCCTGGGGCGCCGCATTATGCGTCTACGTCTGCAGCAAGTGTTTTTTTCGCGTGCACCCCGAAGTCGAACGTGAAAATAAACTGGGGATGCGCGGAAAAATACTTTTCTACGAAAAGTAAACATCGCGTTCGCGCGTACGAATCTGGAAGAGATCCAAACGGGAAGAGAGTAATAATTCCGTCCGTTTCGGTAACTCGCAGAAATTTTACTACATATTTATAAAGAAATCGTTTAGAGCGAGACAGAAAAAGTATCAAACGAATATGCCGTCTCTGATCTTTAACTGTTTTATATCAATCGTAGCAACATCTTTCAACGACGATTATCAAAATTTATTATATTTTTTCTACGTGTCATAAATTGTTTTTCCTGAAAAACCGAACGAGTGATATTCCCACGAGAAGTCTGTTATCCCGTGCTTGCGCGTAGCGACACGTACGATATAATTCAATCGCTGAATGCCTGCACCTTAACGTCCGTTGCCGCGCTTCTCTTTCCTGCACTTCACGGAAGACATAATGTACGAAGTCGTCATGCAGTTATAGGATTACTTAACATGTCGCTTATCACCCGGGTATGTTTAACACCCGCCCCGTGTAAACAGTGTTGCGATATCTCAGACGAAAATACCTAGAAGATAACGGATTTAGTTGTCGGGCTGGGTCAAAGGTGCCGAGAGAAACCGGATGCGCTCACGCGCATCACGGCAAACAAAGAGCTCCGGTCTAAAAATAGAAGCGAATAAATAATTTCTAATAAGCGCGGGAAAGGATATTTCCCCCGTGGCGAACGGAAAATCGGAGCGCCGCTGATGTTTATTCAAAGTATTTATTTATGGACCGTGAAAAATTCATATCGCGCGGAGAATCGAATTTTTCCAAGTCAGATTTTGCGAACGGCTACAAGATTATCGTACGCGGACCAGCTACTGAATATTTCTCCGTCCTGTATTTTTCAGCGACTTTCAACGGCACGCACAGTTGTTTTGCCGCCGCACAAAGGTATTGAGGGTATGTAGGTTATCTCTCCTTTCCGAAAGCTTATCAATCTTTCTGGTATAACGTCGGAACTGAAAGAGACGTTAAGAAGTTCGAGTGACGCGTATGATCGGACTGGCTCGGAGAATATACCGACAAACTAGCACAGAGATAAACCTATAAATAGCCGCCAGGAAGTCGAAGACGTAGAAATCAGCGAAAATATTACGTGTTTCCAATCCAACGAAACTCTATTATTTTTAATGAGAATGGATTAATTTGGTAATTTATTTCACCATTTGTCTAATTATCTTTTTAGAAACTATGAACGGACAAAATTTCTTCTAATTTACACGATCGTATCTAAGTAAATGAATTAAAATATTATGTTACCATGTTCATTATCAAGTCTAAGTTTTGCAATAATTTCTAAAATAGCTAAATTGATTTTAATATATGTCATAAACTTCAACATCAAAACCGTCTTATACAAGATTGTAATTTTTGATAGTGCAATAATCCCCGACAAGCTCCTCGTAAATCACGTCAAGTCTTAAGCAAGGAAACGTATACGCGTTTATTACGCTTCCAGAAAATGAACTTAGTCGCCTTGTTATGATATGCGTTACGCAACCGAGATGTAAATCTGGACGGAGGAGGCGAATGACGAGGCACGGCGGCCTTGGTGAGATGTCGACGCCGTGCAGCGTTGCAATCGTCTTTAATTGCACTTGTTAGCGTGTAACCGATAAATCGCAAACAATAAGAGGCTCGACAATACCTAACCGCGTTTCATTTTACATTTTCGCTCTAGAGAGTGGAGCTGCTGGAAGGGACCATTCCGCCGGAGGCAACGGAACTCGAGGTCTCTCACTGCCAAGAGCTTCGAATACAAACGGGCGCCTTTGGCGGAGGCGCGCCCCTTAAACGCGTACACGTTTCGGGGATCAACAACGTGGTCGCCAAGAGGCAGGCCTTTCAGAATCTCAGCGCGCCGAACACGCATCTCGAGGTGTCGGAGTGCAATAGCGTGTACCTGGAGAGCCACGCCTTCCGTAACACGCGGGGCACGCTGAGCGTCTCGATATCGCGATGCAAACAGGTGGAAATAAAACCAAACGCCTTCTCGTGGCTGCTGTGGCTCAAGGTGAAGGACGTGTCGTCCCTGATGCTCTCCAGCAACGCCTTCAAATTCGAGGCGCCCCAGTCCGGGCGACATGGACCAGCGACCAAGGTATTTTACGAATTATACCGCGTATCGCTATTACACGCTGCTAAACACAATCGCTCGTGTATCTACATTCATTTTATCTTAAAAATTAAATTGATATTGATATCGATGTATCTCCGATATTCCCGCATCCCAGTTACATTATGCTATATTCACTTGTTCATATTCGAATAATACTGCGCATCAATACGAATAAATTACATAATATTATTCGTAATGCCCCGTTGTTTTGAATGTAACTAAATGTGCCTCGGAGCTATTCATGCCAATTCGCATCGACACGATGAATTGTCGACAAATCTTTCTAATCTTCAGCCAAGGTAATTATAGTTTTTACGTGAATTCCCTTCGATGCAGATTATGTTCCAAAATGTGATGATCGCGGAGCTACCCACGGCGGTCTTTCCTTCGGCTATCGCGGAAATTCGCATGGACGACATCTCGATAAAAGCCATACGCAAGGATGCCTTTTGTGCCATGACCATCTTCAATGTGATTATTAGCAATGCATCTATCCAGGAGATTCAAACTGGCGCTTTCAGCGACAGGGCTCTTATACAAAGCCTCGAGTTTGTCGATGTGCAACTCAAGAGCATCAACACGGAGGCCTTCAAAGCAGGACACGATAATCTCACGATTCAACATTCCAGGTTGTTGGCCTCGAATTTATTTTATAAACCTTACTATTGCCAGGTATACAGAAATTCAGTGAAACAAAAAGTTGCAGTCATTTTTTTCTGAAAAAAAAAAAGCAGAAAAATTATATTCAATGTTTCCCAATTACTTTTCAATATCTTTCAACTTTTATTTCTTAATTACTACCTTCAATTTCTTAAGCGGGTATGCGTTTGGTACTTTTTTATTTTATTGTATTTCTTCTTTTATTTAGATTGTTCGAGGTAGACACGGGTGCCATCAACACATCGACAGCGACCGTCACCTTCAGCAACAACGAATTTAAGCACCTGAAACAAGGCTCGATCTCGCTGCATCAGTGGAACCGCATAGCGATCGACCGCAATGTCTTCGAGACGCTGGAGAACGACGCGATCAAAGCGGAAGTCGGTGCCACGTCGGCGCCCAACTTCGAGTTTTCCTTCACGGACAATCGCATACACAAGGCATGGCCAGGATCCCTCAGGTTTGCGGCAATCTCGCAGAGCGTGAACTCGGCGCGCGTCGGCAACAATTACTTCAATGAAAAATGTAATTGCAATCTCGAAAACTGGATACGCGAAGTGACAGGCCGCAACAGCTCGGTCACGTGGATGATGGACTCCAGCTACTGCATGGTCGTTAATGTTCCGAAAAATTGCTTCGATCTGCCCGAAGGCTACATGGCTATGCGGAACTTCACGCAGCTGATATGCACGCAGCAGCATCGTGACGTCTTTTGTGATAAATCGTCGCCGAAGTCGAACCCGAGCGTCAGTCCGCCCAGCGTGGGTCCTCACGTTTATCCAAGGCAAAAGGGATTCTACGATATAGAGATCAGCGAATCGGAGCAGCTGGAACGCGAGAAGAGGATCATCGTCATCGTTTGCGTCGTCGCTGTCTTCGTCGTTGTTGTGGTGATTTTATCCTCGGGGATTCTCTATATGCGCCGTCGCGGGGTGTGCCCTAAGCTATCCGGTTCGCTGATAAATCTGTCAAATTGGCTGTCGTCGAGCAATGGCATGACTGCCGCGACGTCCGCTAGATCGATATCGAGGCTTAGCGTTCACGAGTACGCCGGTCTTCAAACGGAGACCAGGATTCTGGAAATGGACACTCAACCGGAAAATACGGAGAACGAGGACGAGGAAGGTGCCATTTATCAATATACCGAGAACAAGGCCACGCAGACGTTGCCGGAGGAGCTGACGGAAGAGTACTTGAGAGATCTCCAGGAGCGACTGAACGATCCTGACAATCACAGCCAGGCGAGGGATATGATCGAGCACCTGTACGATCTTATCAAAGTCGAGGAAAGTTGCAACAATAATAATGACCGGCAACCAGCGAGCAATCGAGACGAGAATGCGTATGACGTGATTCAGCCGAGAGTCAAGAGATCCCGCGGTACCACGAGACCGTCCGTAAACATCGGCACCAAAGCGCCGTCCTTGGATAAGCTGCTGCCAAGCGGCATACGCACCAGACCACCCATCACCGAGTACGCGCAACCGCGCGATCAACGTACCACCGATCAAGATCATCTGTACGCCGAGTTGCCGGGCGACGAGACAATACCCAGCACGAGTCGATTGTCGATTTTGGAGAGCCTGATCGGTAGAGCGCCGCACCCGTTACCGCCGGATGTGGTGAACGATCATCTTGTCGGCAATGATCGCCCTCCGCAGAATCTCGGCTACGGTCCTGACGATCGTAGGCCACCGCAGAGCCCAAAACTGGATACGAGCGGCAGAAATCAATCCGCCAAGCCGATGAACTTCCTCAAGGCTCTCGGTGAAAGTATCCTCGGCGCGTCCAACAAGACGAGCGATAAGAGGCCGAACTCGCTGCTGTGCGAATACGCCGAGCCGTCCGATGCGACCACCCATCTCTATTCGGAGTTGTCGGAACCTCAGCAAATGTCCGCATCGACTAGCAAAATGGCGAACAGGCCACTGCCCACCAAGCCCGACCAGGATTCCGTCGCCACGAACGCGGCCAAGGCGTAGCGGTGCCCATTATCTGTGATATAAGTTTTACGCGAAGGAAGATTAAAGTGTTCTTTTTTTTCCCGGACTGCGTGAAGAGAGTGTGCGCGCACATGTGTTTACTGAAGTGATTGCGTAAGAGAGTTTCCGCCAAGCGAGAACGGGTTGCTCTCTCGGCTGAGAGGATTGTGTGTCTGTAATCACAATAACGGAAGGAAATACACGTCAGAGATTAGTGCAATTCATACGTACGGGTTCGTCGGTATCGGGAAACGAGAAGTGTCCTTACTTTCAAAGCCGCGAGTGTACGAACGAATTCTTGTTAGAGCAATCGTTGCGTATCACTCGGATGGTATTCCCGCAAAGGGAAAGAAATCAAATCATCTCCGGATCGACCAAAAGCGACACATTTACGTGAGAGTATCGCAGCGGAGTTAGTTGTGCCAAAATTAGTGCGTCACATACGACTGTACATTCGCACTCGTGAAATGCGAATCGACAAAACTACCGTATTATTACGCACGCAATTAACGAATCGTCAAAAAGTTTTGCGCGAAAGAAATCGAAGTTTATTTATGTTTATCTGTGACAAATGGATGTAACATAAATTTATACATATATATATATATATATATATATATTTGCTTCGTCAGGTATTATTAAATAAGTATTTTACATTTTACATTTGAGAAATTAATCGATATCAACCCCCCTTCCATCCACGTTTTAAAATGTTTTAATTATTCCTATCATTTTTAATTCCATGTAAAATAGCGTAATATGCATTCGAAAATTTCTCTTTAATATTTCACAATAATTTAATTCTATCGAACTATTAATTATTTATTGATACATTCAGGTCTTTTTACTTTTTCCAAATGTGCGTCGTATTTTCGCAGATTATATTTCCTATGCCAGCCCACCGATTCCGATTGCCATCATACCGATTTGTATGATTCAGGTAATATTCACGGGAGAAAGCTTATACAGAGAAACACGGAATATTTCTCTTTGTTGCTGCAATCAACCAGTCTGAATGGGCGATAAAATATCACGTAGGTATCCAACAATCAGATCTCCTTCCGGCTGCTCTCGGACAAGTATCATTCGCTTCAGATAACGCGCGCCGGCGCCCGAAGCGAGCGTATTCCAATTCGCAAAGTACTTACTCGTAAAGTTCACCGAGCGCATCGATTTCTCCTATCTAAATCTCTCATGTTTAAAGTATATCCTATACCATCGTTGTCTTATCTCGAAGAATTTTACGATTCAAGTAGTTTTCTCTGGACGCAACCTCTCTCGCTTGGTCTTCGAGTACGCTTCCGAGTTCAGGGGTCGTCACGGCGCACTCGTCCCTTTTATCAAACGACCCACAGTGGTGCTTCACGCGAAGGGAGAGCACCCTGGGACTAATGCAGCCGGGAGTCAACACCTATCCGCCTCGGAACGTCCGACGAGAAAGCCAAAAGATATTCTTAATCCCTCCCGGGGCGCGCACAGTCACTGTATATCCACGGCGAGACCAAACTATTCCATGAAGAATGTAAGAGGAACAAATAGAGCCGACTTGCAGCCGGGGCGGGCTGCGAAGCAGCTGTTGACGTCTAAACGGCCGTCGCCGTTCTCCGTTTCTACGGACGGTAAAACACCGAGAAAACTTCGTCCGACGTGCCACGGAGGTGAGCGACAAAGACGTGTCCCGGGCATGGCGGAAAAAGTATCTGCGTGGAATATGTCTCTCTATGGCGACAATTAATTTTCCTAATTTCGCGCCTCGCTCGCATTCCACCTCCGTATTCTCCGGCAGGTCTCAACCGAGGTGTATAAATTTATAAAGACTATTCGCAGTCTTCCCAGTAATTCTTAGTCGATTTTTCCCTCAGCGCGAATTTAATCTAAGACCTAATTATCGCGCTATTTAACGTTGAAAATTAAAGCGCTCCGGCAAATTAAACGTCAGAAGCGTAAATGAATAATAGGACTTGGTTACTTTTCAATTAATTTAGAGTTAAATGTTGATGCGATTTAAAATTCAATTTGCTAAGAGAATTACTCAGTAATTTAACGTAAAAAATTAAACGTTTGATAAATACCTAATGCAAATTTTTAAAATTTAACTTTTAATTGACAGAAGATCCGGTATCTCACTCTTTTAATTTTGTTCCTGCAAGGTTTCTATAGGGATTCCTTAAGATTCTTCCACAAAAGAACTTATCGAAAGCATTTATCAATATATCTTTTTCTAGGAATATCTATGAGTCTGATTTGGAATCTTATCTGATTATTTCCTCATTTTCTTACAGATAACACTAAACTTATCGTCAATATTTACGATGCGGCGATGTCTTTGTACTCTATCTCACATAGATAAAATAAGAAAACATTTATTCAGCATCATTCTCTCTCTCTCTCTTTCTCGTTGAAAAATCGTGAGTTATCGCATTATGATTAAAAGTGAAAGCCAAAAGAAAATTTCAATATTTGAACAAAGGAAATAATATTTAATGACACACAAACACGCAATAATATTCGCTGTTAATTGAATACTTTCTTATCTAAGTGAGGACGGAACTTTTTATGCCGATGTAATTTTTCTACCAAAGTCCCAATTTTTCCCCGAGTTTTATCACGCGGTACTTTGTCGACAGGTTAAAGAGCGATACCAAGACGTGTGCTATACGAAAGCAGCAGTCCTCCCGCTATCGTGCACCGATTCGCGGGATTGTTTATGGCCGGCCATTTTTCAGATAAGAGTGTCATTTTTCTCGAGACCGGCTGCTCGTCGTGGAAAGTCAAGAGAGATGGCCGAACGAGTTTTCAACTAGATGCAATTTGTTGCTTTCTCTTCCTCCTTCGATATCCGCTCTCGCCAGACAATGCCCTGACTCGATTTATGGGTACTTCTACATTATTTAATTTATGATCGGCGTACACCATCTATGAATAGTCGCAGCCATCCAGAAGAAGGAGCACAAATGTGTAGGAATACACGCATTAAAATTAAAATTTAAAAAATATGCGCAGAACCTTTTTTGAAAGGGCAGGTTTTAAAATACATTTCTGAAGCTTATTACAATCAGACGTCTTTGGTGAAAATTTAATCAAAGCAAGATTTTTTCCCACCGGCTAGAGAGAGTATAGTACTTAAAAATTACACGGGAAATATTTATTGTATTAGCGTGTTCGTGTGACAATTGAAAAATAACATACATTTCCTGTTCCTCGCAAACGACGAAAATTGGGGCGAAATTATAGCGCTTCCAATTTCCGAAGTATCTCGAAATCGAATCTTCGAATTTCTAGCGATGGATCGTCCCGAAACGTCGAAAGGCCGCGAAGCAGAATAGGTGTCCGGGCCGGAAGTGGATGAGATCAGGGCGGCTGTGTGATCCAGCGTACTCTCTCTCGCGCGGGAGAACATAATCCGCCAAGCCAGATCGACCAAGCAGCAGGCAGCTCTATCAGGTTTCATCAGCGAGCCAATCATCTCATCACTCGGATGGCCGTGCTAGCATCCGATTCGCCGTGCTCTAACCCGTTTCTATGGTCCCTGACCTAATCCCTCGTGTTGAGAGATACCAGGAAAATCGATCGAGGATCGCCGCTGAACATCTCGCCGGCGGCTGGCACGACTGAGTTATCGAAGTACCGAAATCATGGGCCGATCTGGGGCTTACTCTAAGCCGAAGCTCAGATCGTAAATGGATTTTCCATCTCGCAACTCTCTCTTTCTCTCCTCTCCCCCCCCCTCTCTCTCTCTCTCTTTCTCTACGTCTCTGTGTGTCCGCGGTCGGAGAAAACAGCTTACGGTATAACGTGTCAAACTATTGTAATTATCGTGAAACTTTCCGTAACACACATTAGAAGGAATGATACCGACCAGCACGTGCACCAGGAAAAGCAATTTGAACTCGTATTTGTTAGTCGCGCGTCCAGGTTAAATTTCTGTCACTGACGTAATCGTTAAATTTCATCCCGAGTACACGACCCAAAATTCACTAATGATAATTAACAGATAATGTTACACGATATGACTGTAATTGGGAGTAATTCAACGAAGAGAGAAAGATTTTTCATTTCGACTAAAACGGAAAAATATAGCTCGCAATAATTTGTAAACGTCGCATATGGGTGTAATTTATTTATTTATTTGCGTATTATTCGATGCGTTTACAACATATATTTCCGAATGCGCAGGTGAAATAATGTTATCCCTCTTTGACCGATCGAAACGTGTTTTAACCGTGTTTCCATTTCGTAGTGACGATATACCGGGTGGCGTGTCCTTAATATACGCCATCTGCGTCTTACGATCCAGTGTGTCACCTGTCGCAACGATATTGCATCCGGAGATCTAATGGACCTTTAAACCGAACGTCTCTCTATATAACCTAACGCGCGTCATCGACCTCTCTTCGAGAACGTGATATATTCCCCGAACAAGTTACTCGCAGAAAACAAGATACTTCCTCTTGGGGAGGCAAAGGAACTGAAAAATTCTTAGAAGAGCCGAGTTTGCGGGAATTAACAGTGAATTTTAAAGCCAGTAACAAAGGAAAAAAAAGATTTCCCCTTACGATCACCTCCCCCGATATTGCATCTTTGCGTTTTCGGAGCTCGAAAGATAACAAAAAGAAACGGTTTCCATTTGAGGTAATGTTATTTCTTCTTCCTTTAGAAAATTCGAATCACGAGAGAACCATCTGTAGCGATCTCTGGTAAATGAAAGTTCGACATTGTACGGAGGGCGCATCTCGATTCTTTCGGATATTCATGGAGCGTCGAACAAATCCTTAAATATTTTAAGGATTTACCGGAAAACCATAGACGCGTACTTATTATTCTAAGAAGCTTTTTTCCAGGGGAGCGTTTCATCCCCCGCGCGACCCCGGGCGACTTTGGCGGCGCGGACGTGCCGCGGAGGGTGCATCCCGTGGTGTCGCGGAGCGTTTGCCAGTCACGTGTTGAATCTCGGGGGTTTCTCGCACGCACACGAGAAAAACGAAAGCCGGGAGAGGCAAGAAACAGGATGTCGCGGCAGACGCCGCGAATGCACGCGCATGTAGCATAGGCCGCGCGCGCGCGCGCGCGGAAACCGTCGTCGCGATAATTATAAATATGAACCAGAAAGTGCATTCCGCGTTCGGGTCGCTTCGTGCTCCAGAAATAATGCGATGCGCCGGGCGCGCGTAAATCCGCGTCGAGAAAGGAATCGCTTAAGAAACGAATGTTCCGCGAGTGCAACAATATTGCCCTCGCGGTACCAGGGACAGTGATGTATAAGCGAACGCGTTTTTTTTTTTCTTCCGCGGACTCAAGATCGGTATCTTCGAAATTCTTTTCGAGAAATTTGAAATTGTAACGTTATATATCCAGTCTGGAATGGAGTCGCGTAACATATGCAAAGTGGATTTGTAAATTATTGTTGATCGTACAAACGAACGCTGCTTTCTATCCTGGATAACTAAAAGTACTGATATCTCATTAGGAAAGTGCTGCAGTCGATCAATAATGTAAGGGCGAAACTTCATCGATACTAATTTCCCTTTGACTTGGAATGCGCAAAGAGGCGTCAGATGAGGACACTTCTTCATTGCAATTCGCCTAAGTGGTTGCGCTTTGCAGACGACATATCGGACGAGCGATTCGTGGTCTCGCGTCCTCTTCCCCATTGAAATCTAAATATACCATGATATTAATAGTGCGGCGGTGGCAGAGGAACCGTTTCATACGCCCATGATGCGGTATCCTCGGTACGGGAAAGAGTACATTCCACCGGGGCTATGTGCAAACTGGTCGGACAATGCAATCCTGCGAATTCTGCAAAAGCAATGTACGCGCAACGATTGCTTGAACCACGTTCGTCACCGTAGGGACGTCCCTCCCTCCCCCCTCCCCCAAAAAGTACACATATGGAGAGATTCGAAGAGCTGCTTTAAAAATTCAAAGGCAAGAATACATATTACAAGAAATAAAAAATATATAAAGTTTGAAAAGTTAACTATGTCTGAAAATATAATGAAGTTGTATAATTGTATGCTACATATATTTTTCATATATTCTGGTTCGGAAAAAAATTTCTCTGTAAAATAAGAAATGTGAAATATAAAGTAAAGATTCTCTTTTATTAATGCTTGCCCTAAATTATTAATTTACAAAAGTACTTCTTTTAACTTTATTATTCTTCACTGATGTGTCTTATAGATTTTTATATGCCAAAAATGACACCGGAAGCCAATTTTCATCAGCACGTCAGGTTCCGAAAAAAAACCCATTTGTTAGTATATAGAACCTCAATTATTCCGGAAACCTGACGTGATGGTGAAAATTGATTTATGACATAGTTTCTAGCACACAAAAATTTATAAAAAGATCCTTGTTTAGTTCAAAATAATTTTTGTAATGGCTTATGCAGCGAAAATAATATCTTTATTTTGCTGCAGTTTCAGGTAAATAACTTTTAAACGAGTGAATGTAAATGAACTTTTGCACTAATATTAATTGAAGTTTTATTAATACATGCAAAACATTTTGATTTAATTCGTGATGCTACGTCCTCATCAAATTTGCAAATAAATACGACAAAACATTATTTTACATGAAAATCAAGAATAAAGAAAAAAATTGAATAACTTTTAAACTAATAAAAGAATTATGCTTAAATTTTAGGTAGATATATGCAAACGTAATAATCTGCAAAATTTTTAATAATAATACTTAAAGATGCGACACACACACATCCCAATTCAATATAGCGTCACTGACCGACATCAATGTATGCTGAATAATGCTGACCGGTAATCGTAACGTCTGAGAAACGAGGCGGTAGATGGAGGTCAATAACACGTCTTTTCTCATGATATCGATAACGCTTGAGCTATGGGCCGCCTATATTTTGCACTGATTGATCGCCCGGTCATCCGGAAGAATTATCGAGCGTTCAATTCAGTCTAAAAGAGTTATCGTACCCACTCGGTTTCCAATAGAAACGCTCCGACCGCCAGTGCGTCTCCCCGCGCGACCCTCCGTCGCGATTATTCATTTCCTACTTGCCCGATATCGTCGACTACGTCGCGAAAAACGCGTTAATGATTAGTGTAAAACGCGCTTGTGGGTCCCAATGAGAAAAGGTGGGGGGGGGGGGAGACTCCGTAGGGAGAAGAGGAATGACTCCTTATAATAATGTGCGCGCCGATCGAACCGTAGGAGGAGCACGATGAGATCATCGGGGCGGAAGTGATGTTTGAATGGAGTTGAGAACTTAATTCGTCTCGCTCTCGGCATTCTTTATCTCACTTCTTTTCGTTGTCGTCGCCGCCGCCATCGCCCTCGTCGATCATAATGCCCCGTCGCGACGTGAGAACTCATTACGGACGGACAAAGTGGCAATTTCGTCAGATTAAACGCCACGCCGAAGCGGGTCCCACTCGCGGAAGGATGCGATTAAAAGTAAAATGCATTGCGATGAACAACGATTATCGAACGTTTACGGAAGCGCGCTATTCTAAACGTTTATCGGATCTCTAAACGAAAATAAAATTTGCTACATCTCAATCTAATGTAGGAAAAATTGATACTCGTAAACAAAAAAATTTATAGTAAAAAATCGATCATTAATGAAACTTGTATTGAGAGTTGTACAGAGAATTTTTTAATATTTTTATATTACATTTAAACGTAATTGAATGTTATAATAAACGAACTCGTAGAAAACTTTGTTGTGAAATGAGATTTTTTTAGAAATTGTAAAAAGCTGCATCAACCCGCATATAAATTAAGAAACGATATCTTCGGGATAAAATTAAAAAATTTTACTTTATGTTCTATAAAAAAAGAATTTTTGACAATATTTCATAAACATCTAATAAAATTTCGGGTATTGTTCCTTTAAATACCAAAGTTCTCAGAGAAAAATATACTGTTAGAATTATTTTATAAAAGCAGTAAAAAGTGTCTTCATTTAATCATTCGACAGTAATAGTCGGTTTATTAAAAAAAAAACCTAAGTTTAGTTCAATTAGGATATATATAGCTTTCCATCAATTTGAAATGATATCATTAACGTTCTATCCAATTTCCAAAAAAATGACAATCCCTAATTTAATATATTATTTATCAAGCAAACTAAAATTGTTTTCCAAGCAAATAGCTTCCTGAAATTTTTGCGAGAGAAATAATGGACTCGATCAATTGTGCATGGCAAACTGCATTGTAGGCTTTTATTATTTCGCCACTTTTAGCGTGGCAAGTTATCGCGAAAATAATTTTTACGTCTACTTAAAAAGCATAAATATTGAAGAACGTCAAGATTTATCAGGAATGGCGGGAGCCTTGGCGGTACCAGTCGAGCTTTCCTCGTCGTGAAAAGTTTACGTGAGGAGGTTGGTGTCGGTCGTCCTAGATGGCTGCACGCTGCAAACGGGCGTCTACGAGGCCGGCGATGCATCACGTCGTATGCACGCCGGGCATTCGAGGTCAAAGGGCCACTAGGTCATCCGATAAACTCGAGCGGCGGGTTCCTCATAAAGAATTCGCCTGCGACCGCTGAAGAATTCGAGTCAATTGCGGCGGAGAAACGGCGGCGCAAATGCACTTTGTGCATGTGTACTTTAGGCGACGCGTCTTTTCCGCCGAGATTTCGCCTGTTTACAGAGAAGAGAAGCACCAACATCGGTTTCACGATTAATTAACGGGATAGTTTGTTTACCGATTAACGTTGCGGAAGTTATAAACGGTGCCGATTAATCGATAATTAATAGACATTAATAGAATGGCGAAATTGATTTCCGCGCTCAAAGGGACCGAAAGCTTGGGGAAAACATTCGCATAATGCGATATCTATAATAATAACGATGATAATGCGCTTCTCTGTAAGACACTTTCGATCGAAAACCCATTAAGAAACCGTATCGGCGAGCTTGGGATTTACGAATTTGCACGATAAACAGTTATATTAAACGTTACACCTGTTCCGCCGCACAAATCGTCTGAACTGATGTTGAAATTGAAGTTTCGCTGTTCAAATGCCTCGCTCTCTGTTTTAACGTGGCCCAAGGCAGATCGATTTTGATGCCATTTCCCCCTCACCTGTGAGTTTAAAAAAGCGAATAATAAAATCGAAATGAAATTTTTTGGTACACGGACACGCCGGGGTAGATCGAACGCTCTATGTTCGGTTACACGTACGGAAAATTGGATGAGACGCAATTTTCTGCCCATCGTACTAAATCTGTTTCCCCCAAGTTTTCAGCGCGCGCGAATGGCTCGCGATATATAGGAATTCCAGTTTAATGAAACGTACAGGTGAGAAAGCGCAGCTTGTTCGATATAATGTCACAGTTCATAACTTAGAATTTATGCATTTTAACAGGGACCCATATAGCTGTTGCGTGGCTTTTTTTGCGATAAAAGGGAGAGATCGCTAAAAGAGCTAAAGTGAAAGCGCGGAAATCATAATTTACACAGCTCGCGCCTATGCAGCTTCTATAAATATATTCTTCCGTTTTAAATAGAAAAAGTACAATAAGTGAAAAATCAATGAAATCAGTGCAAATACACTGACTTTCAGTGGTACACCTTATTGACTTGTCAATCAGTGAAATAAATACACTCATCTTTCAGTGATTATACACTAATTATGAAAATCACTAGAAGACAGTACTCACTGATTATCACAGCTATAATTATACCACTGCAGTGATTGCAATTTTGAGAGTAAGATTATTATGTTATTCAATAAATCTTTATAGTTGCTGTCACTTTAGAACCTTTATCATAAAAAAGTGTTAATGCATAGCTTATTACATCTCTTAACTTGAAAAATTAATATCTTGTGCACTTGCACAACATGATATCTCTAATAATTCCAAAACAAATTCGTAAATTTTTAATAAAAAAATAATATAATTCTTTCTCCATTCTGCATATTCGCGCTCAAATAAAATTGAAAACTTCGCAATAACGAAATTTAAATAATTGATTCTCCATACCACTTAATATGACGTAAAGCGAAGGGTTCGTAGAAGCGAAATATGATTTTTATTAAAATTTAAAAGCAAGTATTTAGACGCATGTAACCAGATAAAAGAGTTACCGATGAATAATAAGTTACACTCCAAAGCTAACGGCAACCGCCATATCAAAATAATCAAAACAGAATGGAAATGGAAACCACGTGAGAGCTCAAATATCAAAAAATATTTGCCTCGTAAAACAAATCCGGCTTGACACTAAAGCTGAATTCAATGACCATTATTCCTGTTTGCGCATTTTGGTAAAATCGCGGCTCGAATGACTCTTTTTGTTCACGCTATCGCTGTCCAATAAGAAGGTTTTAAAAGCATTACCAGATCAGAATAATCTGATTTATTATTTACCTGTACCCATTGCCACTATATAAATAAAAAGCCAAAGAGAGTTAAAAAAAATAATTTTAAAGCGGAAACAATATTATATCAAAAAAATCATATGGTTAAAATAAATAAATTAAAACCAACTCTTTAAATTGTTTATCGCGTTAGAAGCTCGTTTTGAAAGCACATGAGACTGAACACATTCCGTGATATAAAATTTAACGATGAAATTTTATCCTTGCCTCTTTTTTATGGGAATTCCGCAATGCTTTAAAATGAAATAACGCGTGGATCAAGAAAGGTGCAATGTGTTTGTCGTTACGTCACAATATATCGTTATTATTTGCCGCTTTCGTTCGAAGTACGTGTTATAGCGAAACAATGAGACGTCCAGACGACTCGGACGAGGGTCGCCGGATCGTCTTCTGCCACAATTTTGCGGGGAGGGTACGCGCCCCGATGTACAGCGGAGAATCACGTGATTCATTATTCACGGCTACAGTCCCTCTTTCCCCCATTTCCCTCATTCCGTCGGTGTTCCTAATGAAAGATAAACACAATCAATCCCATCGTGGTCGAAAGAGGGAATATTATATCGGGTGGCCATGTAATTTCGTAGCCGCGGGCGGTGGCGGTCCGGCCCTCGTGGTGCGCACCCCGGGTGCTGCTGTTTTCGTTTCATTATACCATGCTTCGTCGGGTTATCATCGTACTAATTATCCGTTCAAAAGGACGCGGGTCTCCCCCATCGAGTCCCGCGTAATTGGCCGAGAATCTTTTATCAGGCTACTATCTCGGTTTTTCAGACCGGGGATCAAAAGCCTCCGACGACACAGCCGTAAGCGGTCCAATCGCACGCGTTGCGGACCAATTTTCATTTCGACGCAAATTCGCGCGTGAGAGAGAATCGCCATCCCCCTCCCCCCTCATCCCCCTTTCCCTCGCGCACCAATCTACCGAAATTAAAAAATGTCAAAATTGATTAGCGCCGGATTTTCGCGCGATTTTAGATACGCGTGATTATATAATAACAACGCTTTGCCGTGTAACACGTGTACGCGACAGAACGGCGCGTTATCTCTAAACAAACGGACACATTTATAACACGCGGCGCGTGTTTATCGTCACACAGAGGGCGGACCATTTATTACAAATGAAATACAATAGAGTTTTGCAGAAGTACCGGTAACGAGAGCGATACAAATTTAATGCCGGTCGGCCCACCGTACCGGGGAGAGTAGCGTTATACCTGCTACGAACATTGAATTCTGTAAATTCATTCTGCGCCGGATGTTTGGATATAATATTAATCTTCGAATATGGCGGGCGCGCCAAACGCGCGCGCGGTCGTCGGTTCATCGGCCGCGTCCGATATGCATGCGTCCGCGCTTACAACAATCAAAAGAACGACATTTGCAATGTGTACGCGACCGGCATTATTTCGGCCGCGCGCGGCGCGACGTCATTCGTTTATATTACAATAATATCCCGTAAGCCGTCCCACCAAAAAATCGTTCATTATTAACGTCGTGATGATTAAATCAGTAAACGTGTGTAACACGGCGTCACATAAATAATATTACAGTGCGGTCGCGCGCGCGCGCGGCGCGAAGTAAAATTCCCCAAAATTATCCGTATGCACGCGGAAAATACGCGCGACCGCGCGCATCACGGCCACGCGGAATTAATGCCGTTTGATTCGGCGCGACATAACGCCGAGGAACGTTAGCTTACACATAGCTCGTACGTCACCGAGCGGGTAATAACGTCTGGCAATGGCCCGAACATTTTTCGAATAAAAATTCGCTCTTTATTTCCGTCATTAATTATAACGTCGATTTGTTCGCTCGTTCGTTCGCGCACGGCCTTTTTATTAACGTACAATCTCCCGTGTCTATGGCAGGTGGAAAAAAATGTGGACAGAAAAATATAGAAGAGGGAGCGTGCGTGGGACGTGCGGGGGAGATGGAGCGGTATCACCGCCAACTATTAATCCCCGTCGCTATCGAACACAACTCGATGGCTTCTCTCTCTCTCTCTCTCTCTCGTATTAGTTAAAGAGAATAATGTCAACAACAACAACGAGAGCAGTGATAACGTCAGTGACGACCGTGTCGTCGTCGGATGCAATTCGCTTAAGCGAATCGCGCAAATGCCCGCCCGAAAAACAACAGCTCGCAGGGGCGTGCATCGCTGCAGGAGGGTGGGGAAAAAAAAAGAGAGAAATAAATAGTCGATAAAAATGGCGATCTGGTTGCCACAGAGAATATGCAGAAAGGCTGCGTGGACCGAATGCCCGCCCGGCCCTTATCGACATTGAAATTTCGAGGCTAGATTATTAACGACAGTATCGGCTCGTTTCTCCCTTTCGTTTGCGTTCGCCGTGTTCAATAGCTCCTTTTCCCTCGGATTATTTATGTCCTCCTCCCCCTGCACGCCCCGTATTAAAAATGAGTAAACCAATTACACAATTCAATGCCTTTCCCCGATGAAAGCTAGCAATATGGAGCAATTACGGGACTTACAATAAAGCGCACTCGATCTGACACACACAAAATTGAGTTTCTCTTATTCCTCTTCTCCGTGATAGTATTAATCGATTATTTCTGCATTTTACATTCCATGTAACTCTTTTAAGTTGCCGAAAGATTTCTTACTTTATAAAATTGTCTGTACAAAAACAAATTTTTTTGTTGTTTTAAGAATATTTTTATTTTTGAAATATAAAGTACTAAAATAAAATGACAAGTTATTCGCCTGTCAAACGCTATGCAATCTTATTTTAGTACTTGACATTTCGAAAATAAAAATGTTCTCAAAACAAGAATATTCTTTTCATCAAATTCCGTATAAAGAGTTTTATCTATTCTGGATGGCACTTATTTGACTTCTCTCTGTTTAACTATATAAATATTCATCGTCCTTTCAAAATATCATATTTGCACAACCATTTTCTAAAGTTGAACAAAATGTGCGCGTGCGTGCGTGCGTGTGTGTGTGTGTGTGTAATAACATTTCGTTCTTGCGTAGATATATTTTCATTAGAAGAGTGATAGGCTCCATTTTGCTAACTAGGACATTGTATGTACATACATCCGTTAACAAAATTATACTCGGATGTCATGCATCAATAGTGAATCCGTGTAATGGATAAATTGTGTTCGCAAACGTATGAGAAAAATGTACACTTTCACCCCTCATATTGTCCGGCATTTCGTTTGCCCCTCCTTCCTTTTTCGCCGGCTTACTCCAAAGTTCGCCCCCGAGAAGAGAAGCTTCTCGCGCGAGGCGAGAGGAAAAACCATATTAATTACCGCTCTAATTACTCGGGGTCGAGCCGTGGATGTTTTACGAGCTTTCTCGCGGGGTGAGAGTCTAAATCGAATAAACTCCGGCACGCTCGAGGCCGATAATTTTCCACGTAGGTATATTAACCGGTAGGTAGTGAACGCGCGAATCCGACGAAGCCCACCCCATCCCCTCTTAGCTCGCGACGCTCGCGCCTGATAAATCGGTATACGCGAAAGTTACCGATTAATTTTCTAATTAGTCTCGCGGTATAACGATCGATCGGCGCGCGCCGCCCGCCGTTTGTGCGTACTGCGGGCCGCTTAATTACAAAATAGTTTGAAGCGCTTGAAACGCGCGCGCGGATTCGTTGTAACGCGGATACCATTGCAACACCCGCGTCTTAAGCTAAATTACCGGCGTTGTTTAACGAGCGCCATTCGTTCGCCCGGAAACTTGTTAAAATTAACGAACGTTCTTTGGCGTAGCCGATGCTTTGAAAACGGACGACCGATGGCACGCCGGATGTTTCCCCTTTTTTCACTCTCAAGGCCCCCCCCCACCCCTCTCTCTCTTCCTCTCTTTCTCACACTCTCTTACCTTTTCTCTTCCTCTATCGATAGTTTAGCTGCAGCTCATAGTTACGAGTTTCAAGACGGAATAAAAATACGACACCCTTGCAGAGGAACGCGTGAAGAGAGGTTTATTGACGATAGAATTCCGTTGTTTTAATGGGCTAATTTTGTTTCGGCTTTAACAAAGTCAGCTTAATGAAATTTCTTTTTCTTCCCGCGAATAATTGCCCTCCCCCTCCCCCTCCTCTCCTTCTATCCTTTTCCCATTGTACTCGCATCCTTGGTGCACCAAATGCTACGGGTTTAATTTTAAAAGCGTCAAATAATATGCGCGGAATAACCGCTTCATTGTATATTCATATTGTCGCGTGACTGATCATAAAGTTGAAACTGTCGACACCTTTCAAGAGTAGATCGATAATGCGGTTGAATCGAGATTATCTGTGGATAAATCTCGCTTTTATTTAAACAATCGTTTCCTTTGCAAATTACAGTTGACATGCTCGGAACAGTGTCTTTTATCTCAGTATTTCTATTATTTATATAATATATTATATATAAGTTCTCGACTAAAACACGTTTTATAATTTTTTTTAAATTCTACTTTCTAAATCGGTATGCCAGTAAATGGTCTAATTCTAGTACTATGCTTGTAACTACATGAATCAATGATATGTACTTTTTTTTTTTTTTTTATAGTGATAGTACATTAATTTAGTTCAATAAGAATATCCTCGGAATAATCGGGATCAGAAGATAGTGAATAGTTACCGATAATTCAATTATAAATATAACACTGCAAATCAATAAGATTTCAATAATTCAGATTCAGAAAGTAATTGTTTTCTCATTTTTTGTACTCTAAAACATTCTTTTCTGATCATATCATAATTCGCCAATTAAGTGAGTAAAAGTTATTAATAATTATATATTCTCTCACGAAAGTTTTACAAAAATGTAGGTGATTGTTAGGTTGGAAGCTCACGAAAATTACAGGCCAGTCAAGATAATCTCGTAACATATCTACTATTGCGAGGGCCGTACTAGCAAAGGCAACGAATTCATTACCAGATTGTTCTTAATTATTATGTAGCTCTGACTTGCACGACGTTAAAATTAATTCGCCACGATCCACCTAAGTCTTAACCGTGCTGGGCTTGCAAATTGCAATCTTCCGACCAGGATAAACATGCCGGGAGGTAGGCTTCTTATTAGAAGGTTTAATCGCCCAACTTATTTATGTAGGGTAATTAATTAGTCCCACGTAAATTTAACTTTGATCGCCGCCCCCCTCCCTGCGGATTAGATGTTGAGCGAGATCTCCATACGTTTTTCTCTTTGGACAATCTTTAGATTACAAATAATCCAAGTTGAAAGGTTTTTGGAAATTAAATAGACTAACGTATCTAAAAATATCTATAAAATTATAAGAAGTTTTTACTTAATTGATACAATTTCTTGGAAATGATTATTGCAGTCCTCCCTCGATCAAAATGGAAATATGTCTCATAAGAAATAATTGAACGGGCGGAATGACGACACATTCTGCTATCTTATTTAAATGCAAAAGTTCACATTATATATATATTACGATGGCATAATAACATCACGGAGCTCCAAAGGATTAAAACTAACCCTCCTGGCATTAAGTTCGACTATACGTGAACGCAATTTTGATCTCGATTCGCCGGACTGAGTCTACACAGGGGACATAGAAGTTATATAACTCACTTGACACGATTATTCTTCAAAGAACCTATATGATGCAAAATAACCCTCAATAGATTCGAGATGCCGACGGGGACGATAACCTGCACTTTCAGCGAAATAAAAATCAACCAAAAATTGACATCGTAGATACTTTTAAATATTATATCACTTTGGTATTAGCCATCTTACAACATATATGTATATATATTCCTAGTAATTAAATAAATTTATATTTAAATTAATAGGAAAAAATTGCTAACTTTCTAAATATATGTTATTTAATTTTTTAAATACAAAATATAATCGAACTCTAATGTAATCAGAAGAGGTTATAATTTTCACAACACATTCACATAAAAAAGAAATTAATATTGAAATTGAACAATGTTCAGATTTATACTTAAACTTTATATATAAAATTTATACTTAAACTTTATACATGATATCACGTTTCAAAATTCTTAAATTAAAAGAAGAGCTCTGTCTTTCCACACAATTTTTGCATAATAATCGTAACAAAACTAACAACCAAATGATTGTTGACGTAACACGTGAAATTGGAATTACCAAATTTGAATCTCGAAAATCTTATTTCATTCAGAAGTGTATATGTGTTCAAAAATTCTACCGTGTTTTTTCTACACAACGATTACGGCATTAAATTTAAATGTGTGTATCATCATGCGTAAAGAATTATAAATGTATTTGTAACTATAATACGTAATTATTTTATTCATGAAATTATTTTATTAAAAACTTTTGAAATACGTTTTACATTTGCTTTTTATGAATATTCATATATATGTCAAAATTTATTCTGTACAACATGCAGAAAGCCGTAAATAAACAAGGTAATTCACATCGAGTGCAAAGTTCCACACTTTAGCAACATCAATTTGGAATCATTACGTGACGTGGCGTTCCATATACGTTTGCAAAACACGGAGTTAACGAATTTTATGCCACGCTAATCATTATGTATCTAACAAATGGCCTCGTGCGATAAGAACTCTTTCGCGCACGCTGAATAATTTATCCCGCCGGTCAACCGAATAATTGCAGGTCGTCCGAATGCGTAGCGAAGTTTCTATCCAGTGGGTAATCGGCGCGCGTATTTGCGTTTTACTATTTGCCCAGTAATTACAGTATCAGTTGATACATACGCAAATAATGAATTATTAATCGAATACATATGCAGCGCACGCGTTACCGTTTCTCTATAACGAATCTATTAATCGTCACTTTACTCTAATACTCGGGTCGCGGTTGCGCAACCGATAGCACACCCACACACATATGTGTTAGTTATCAGAGGTTACGTGATGAGTTGCTATTATGAATTATACACGGTCTGCGTGGTCAACGCAGAATTCAACGCCTTACGTTACGGCGCTAATTGTACTTTGCCAGTGCAATTCTCACGACGCCGCCATTTTCCTAACACACGCTAATGGGAAATGAGGTGTAGAGACGGGAGACATTTGCACAGGCGCCCATCGTCAGTCCACTCCAAACCTAAGTGCCATTCGACCATACCGTACCCGACTCTTATCTCGGTCGCTAACTCGAAAAGTTAACAACCACCAGGATACGTACAAACGTTTCGTCGTTTCCCGAAATGTACTCTCCACTCTAATGCACTCCCGCGGACGATAATGACGAGGACAATTTACGGACGGCTCTATAAAGCTGGGCAGATAACGCAAGTCGCACGATCTGCATGGGATGCAAACGGGGGCCCTCACTCAAACGTGATTTTCTTTTTGCAAGCTACCCCGTTCACCATTATGTCTTTATATCTTTGAAGTCGGAAGCTGTTGACAATTTAAAGCGAAAAGCTTTGCCCTTTAGGAGCAAAACATATGCAATGAGAAGCGAAGCACGCGTTTGCTTTTCATTGAAGCAACGGGATGACAACTTCAAACAAACTGCTGCAAGGGCGCCCAGTTAAATTCAACGTATTAGGTATGTTGCAATTTTACGTAAATCAATAGCTCCCACCCGCCACGATGGTTCTGTATCGGGAAATAATATTTGTCTCGACAAAATTAAAGCTCGATAAATAACAATCCCCGAAGCCTTAGCTTACTATTTCGTGCTCGGTAAATGCGCATAAAGTTCCGGAGCGTTAAGGAGATGCATACAGCAGCGCACTGCACGCTCGCTCATTAAAATTTAGCTGCGAGGATACCTTGCTTCAAAGGCATAGCTCGGCCGTTTGAAGACGAATGTACCGCGACGAAAGAGTAAACGCTCACTTTCTACGGTCGGAAAGATTCTTTTTAATTATTTTTTTTTTTAACGAGCCAACTCTTTTGCGCAAACAATACCAAGAACTTGCATAATTAATTGCAACAGCCAATTATCCGAAGTATTCGAATTTTTAATTCGAATCCGTTATGCATACACAGTGAATTTATCCTTAATCTTTTACCATTCGGCAAAAGAAATATTACGAAAAATATAATTAACTTTTTCGTTGTTACTTTTTAAGATAAGACAACTTTTTTTGCGCACGCAATATCAAAAATTTACATAATTAATAATGAAACAACCACTTGTTCAAAGTGTTCGAATTTTGGAATCGTTACGCGTATATATATAACTTTGTTTATTATTCATTTAATAAAAAAAGAGCACGGGAAAATCTAGCGAGTTTGTGTCACTTTATAAATTTAAAATAAAATTACCTCCCTCTGCGAACGGCGAGACCGTGTTACCGACAATTACGGCGACGATTGTCTTCGGCAGCACGCAACTTCTGAAACTCACGAAAATTACGTGCTACTTTATATATCGTTGTGTGCTCTCCCTTTCCCCTTTCTCTGTCAATCTTCCTGCGCGCCCCGCGCTCCGGGGGTAAGCTATACTCCCAGCTGGAACCCTGCGCCGCGAATTTGGCGGAAGCCAAGACGCGTTCTTAAGTGTTCCCGGAAGTTTCGATCGAACTTTACCGCGTCTCGCCTCACGTCGAAGCGCCAAACTTATCGCGCAGACACTCACCGAGTCTTTCGCCGGCGAGAGAGCGACGAACTCATGCGTAGTTAAGTGCCAATCAGTATTACCCGTGGAATACGAAGCGCGTGTATTTTAGACTGTCACTGCCGTCACCGACTACACGACGGTTTCTTCGATCAGAACTTTACCGCCGTCAAATATTTTCGAAGATTAATCGACGAAATCTCTCCCGCCTGTGAAATCAACCTCAACGAGATAAAGCGCAAGCTGCCCCGTTCGTGACGAAAAATGTCTGAGTAATGCACGCTTCAAGTTAATGACAATTTTCTTTTTCTCCGGCAAAAAAATGTGGTAAGCCACGAAAAAGACATTTAACAACATTTTTTTAAAGAGGATTGCTTAAACTAAAAAATTTCCAGTTCAAATATGAGTAACAAAATTTAAATGTGCAATTAATGCAATCAAGTTTATTATACCTCAAAGTGGCAAACATTAAAATGATATTTAAAAAAACTCGATAAAGTAGCCAAAAAATCTTTCGCTAAATAATAACGTGAGAAAAAAAACCACATAAGATTCTATAACATTATAATTTCGGGCGCGCAGATTAACCCGACGACGCCCGAACTAATTTCGCGAACTAATCCACGAACGGCCGGCCGCAAATCAGACGAAACGTATCTCGCTCAGGAAGTATGTCCGGAGATTCCCCGAAGTTCGTGCGAGGGTAACGTCTGTCGGCAACATTAGGCGAGACAATTCGCGGCTTCCGGGAGATTCCACACGAAATCCAAAAGTTATGTAACGGGAGAAGCCGTAACGACTGCTCGGGTGCTCGCTAAGGGTGACGCGCCACCGGCGGTCACTTTTCCACGGGAATAGCTTTTCCGACCGGAGACAGAGGGTCGTGCGCGCCCACGTATCTTTCGCGCGCGTGACCCGACACGTGGCTAATCTCTTTAGCGTTCTGATTTATGCAAACACATGTTTACACGTCGCGGCGCCGTGGGCCGCGCGCATAATTTTGATTGTGTATCGCCCGTCTAATTAAACGCGCGGTCTTTACCCGCCGCATAAAGTATCTTTATCACGACGGGTGAGAGCACGCGCGAGAGATGCGTTACTGCGTGTACAACGACGGCCACTCTCGGGGGAATTAGTTCATCCGCCGCTAAAAGCGCGACGTATCGCGCACGTCGCTCGGTTTCTTTCGGATTAATCGTTACGTACTTGAAATAGGGGTTGAAACTCCGCCTCGCGTGACTTCCCCCTCCGACTTTCCCCCGTGCAGCGCGACTCGGTCAGATCGTGCCTATGTATCTTTTCCACGAATTTATTTCGAAAGTTATTCGACGTGTCGCGGGTTCAAGTAAAAAGTCGCTGTTAAATGAATAAAATTATATTACAATGCGCGTGTGTTTTCTTTAACCGTGATCCTGCACACTACAAATAATTCAGTATTCCACACAAGGGGTGGATGATACACCCCAGCCTTTTTAAATAATTATTACTCGTATATTATTAAACATTTTGGCTCAAGAAAATTTTATAACATTCTTCAAACTTCTAAAAATAATGTCCAAAAGTAATTTTGGGGCAATTTGAAATTTAAAACAGTGAAAAAATTCATGAATCTAAGCAAAAAAACTAGTCTAAAACTGAAATCAAAAATCAATGGAAGTTATTCTACCCTACAATGTAGAATTAGGGTTAAATGGCTTATATTGCGAGCAAATTGGAAATTTAATGAGCGAGACGCATCAATTCCAAAGAAATATCGAAACAATCGAAAACTTTGATCGTTTCAACGGTATTCTCTTAGCGTTCAATTACAGGATAGTAATCGAAAGCGAGCAACAGTTAACCCGCTTTCAAGCATACCGTAGGATTCATCTCCTCCCTGGAGGGGCGTATAAGGATGTTTCCAGAAAGTGGCTCTTTGTGCCACGTCGGATTCGATGGCGGAGGTCGGGATGAAAGTTACGACGGAAATGGCGAGACGAGGAGGTACCGAAAGAGGAGAAGGAAGAGAGAACGAGAGAGAGAGAGAGAGAGAGAATGAGAAGCGTAGACTCTGAGAAAATACCGCAAGTCGCCACCGTAGAAGACCGGAAGGGGAGAACTTGGCCGTAACAACTATCGCTCTAAATCTTGACACTGCGGCGAACTACTTGCGGCGACTTCCACTACTACCGACCATGAAGAGTTTCATTATAAAAGCCAAGTTGGCCGGTCGGCCCGCGGCGAACGGATCTCGCTCTCCTCGCCGCGAAGTCCCGGGATCGCCGATTCGCCCCGCTCATACGCTCATCGTCTTCGTGAATTTCCCGAACGGGGCTGCCGCGCCGCCAACCCTCATCCGAATCGAGCCCCACGGGCGCTTGGAGCCGCGAACCCTTCCAGCTAAAGTTTCCGAACATTTTAATCGAGTTCGGAGTGAGTGCCCCGGCTATATCCGCGAGAGTATTTAGCCGGCGAAACGAAATCGTTTAATATCTTCGACTTGAGCCGCCGGGATCCCGGGCGTAATCGTTTCCAAGTTCGGAAGCCCAACGGTAATGTGAGGGGAATCGATGCTCCGATATGCGGAGGAACTAGTACGGAAAACTAAACGCGGATCGAGCGTTACTTCCGGGTCATTTGTCATAAGTAATTTTTATTCTCTCGCGTCGAATAACACGTACCGGCAGATTACTTCCGGCGGACTTTTTTTTTTTTTTTTTTTACCGCGTGCAACGGCACGCTCCATGCAACAACCAATCAATATGGACAGTTACAAATTGAAGTTATTATTTATTAGAGCGAATTATTTTAAGTACCCTTATCGCTGGCAATTTTTAACAATGCATTCCTCGAGAATAATCAATAACGTTGAAATGTGTATGTACATTTAAATATTCGATAAAAAAATGTTACTCGATTTAGCATAGTGAATTAAATTGTCCGATATTTCAATTCGCCAATCATCCTACGTTCCTCTCTGATATCCTTTCCTGAGTACTCATAAAAAATAATTTTACTGCGATTTTTATCAGAAACATAAAAATCCAACGAATGAATGCAAAGAGGGAAAGAGAGGAGACGACGCTCCGTTTTTTTTTTCTTCTTGCCAATCGATAGAATCGCGCCGCGGGAGTTTCTCGAAACCCGATACCACACGATAAGAAGAATCAGCCTACCTTCCGAGATCCGTCGAACGAGCGAGCACGCGTCGCTCGCATCCGCCAGGCTGCATATTCGCTCTAAATCCGCGCCGTAACATCGATCCCCGGTTCCACGGTTAACGAATACGTCGCGGCGACGTTGACGGAGCGGAAAAGGACGAAGGATCCGTCCTGGGGGAGCGAAGGCGACGCGGAACAAACGAAGGCGAGACGGGACGCGCCCAGGTAAGACAACCGGGTTTTAGAGCGAGCGCAAACACGCGCGTTCTCTGGATTCCGAGCTTGACACCGGCGCGTTTACGTACGAATTTACAGTCGACCGAACCATTGTAAATCACGTCGCGGCCCACGGGGGATGAATTCAAAATATTTCCCGCAACGCCGACGCAGTCAACGCAACGTAGCGGAGCGGCGAGTGATCGAGAAGATCTTCGTGTTGTTTCAACGCCAGCGGGCGTGCGCCTGTTATTTCTTGCGGATTATTCTCACAGCGGACTAACAAATTGAAAATAGATTTATAAACGTGGGACGCTGCAGCGCGGATAATTCGAGCGTCGATCCGAGCATCCGGCGTATGCACGATTAAATAAATTATTAACAGCATATTAATTTCATCGTCCAGGTCGTTGCAGTCGATGCAGTCGTGGAGTCCCACGGGAGATGATTGACATTTTTTTTTTTTTTTTCATTTCAATTTTATCTCGAAAGCTCACGAAATGATGTTATTATAAAATCCATTTAGCAGAAATTCAAAATGATTGCACTCGAAATTATAGATAATCGACGGAAATTGACATTGTAAAAAAAAAAAAAGATCAAATACGCGATCGTTAATATTCACAGGGAAGGATATCGATTTGCTGTAAACAATTCAGAATTTAATCTTCTTTTTACTTTTAAGATCGGCTACTGTTATTAAAATAACAATAATCGTGTTCTATTACTCCACTTACGAGAGAATGAAAGCTATACAAATCGAAGGTGCACGCGTCAGATGCTTATATTGCATGTCGAAATTACATGGAACAAGTGAGTTACGCAAGTCCTGATAAATCGATCCGATACAACCATCGCTTTTACGCTACTGACCCAGGGCCAACTTCGGTTTCAGAGTTATCTACAAAGTTATTCCAGTTAAGCATTCCAGTTAACTCGGGCAAACTTCTAAAAGCATCCTGCGTTTCTCGGCAAAGCAACGGCAAATAAAGTAAACGAAGGCACGAGACGTTAATCCATTACAAGCTCCTCTCGCACACCGGTCGTCTACTTGCACGAGAAGGAAGAAAGAAAAAAGGAACATTTGTCGGTTTTAAGTTCTTGCCTGAGTAAAAAATAGCATCGATAGAACATTCCAGCTCTTGTCTCGAACAATTAAACATTCTGTCATACGTTACCTTTCTAATGTGTACATGGAAAAGGCATTTCGCTCAAGTATTTATAAATTTAGATATAGATCCAGAAATTTTGTGACAGCATGATAGGCAATGTTGCAAAAAGTTTTGACATTCTAGCATCCAACTTGAGCGTCCTACACAATTATTTTTATACAATTATGATCGAAAATTGTTTCCAGATGTGTAAATTTTTTAATACCTTCAAGAAAGTTATTTTTCCCGTAGATATTAAGTAGACAATTTTCCAGAAATTCATATAAATTAACGAAGAATAATATTCGATAGTTTGTAAAAAAGATTATATGTGTATAAATAAACATCACTAGATTCCATTGTATTAAGAAAAAATTCCATCTATTCCTCTCTTATTAAAACCGCACATCGAGAGATTTATTGACGTCGATAGAAAATTCGTTAAACCTGAAGAATTAGGTCGCTCCACACTTATGTTTAATGCAATAAAGCAATAAAAAAGTAATCGCAACCGACGAAAAATAAACCGTAAGAAATCCATTATATCCTTTAAATAATTTAAAAACGAAATATCTTATCCGTTTCTGAGAGGTTCGAACTATGTATGCCTCGTATTAAATTACAAAATTGCAATAAATAAATAAACTACAATAAGTAAATAAATCGCAATAAATAGCGTGTATATAATAATGTACATTCAAAATCTCTCACCGCGTCATCCCCCCCCCTCCCCCACGCAAATGCATCGCGCGGAAACTACCTTCTTTAATACGGTAGCACGCGCGTATTAAGTAGAGGAACGTGCGAGAGAACAACCTGCCATTAGGGAAGAAATATCTCCCGTGCGAAACGACCGCGCGATAACGCGGAGCGAAGATCTCCGTCGGGGATCTCCCGGAGCAACGCCTCGATTCGCGTTCCGTTAGAAGATTATTCTTTTCGCAGATTGATCACAGTTCGCCGCGTCCACGCAACGCGGAGAGCAAGAACGAAACGGTCAAAGCGAAACAAGCGAGAATTTCCCCGCATCCACTTCGTCTTCTCCGCCGTTGACGGTTTTAAGCTACAAGCCTGCAAATGCACTTTTATGCAGCGTAATCGTCGCCGGGCGTTCGTGGCGGATCTCCGCGTGAAACTCGACGGACAAAAATTCGCTTTTATCAGTCGATTCGATAACATCCTCCATCAGCAGTATGACGAAGCGCGGTAATGCTTGAGAAAGAGAAAGAGAGAGAGAGAGAGGAGCCTTCGCTACAAAGAGCCTCGGTTTACTGCGAGCCGTAAGTTCCGTCGGTTTATCGCTCTCTCTCGCTCGCTCTCGCGCAAGCGCGCGTAAATTCGCGATAACATGGCGCATAACTCTGTCGCATACCGTCACCCAACAAAAGGTGCATTTATAGCGGTTCCGAAGAGGAGGAGAAACTGCCACGCGAGCACATGCGAACGTAAACGCGGATGCCTGCGGACGTTTCGTCGCGGTGTCAACGATGCCTCGTCCTCTTCTCGTCGCCGTTATAAAAATCAATGAGGCATCCCCCACCCCCTCCCTCCTCCCCGCTACTCGGCCTTATCGTTTAACCCGTTTGACCGACCGACTATTGCCAGCCCTCGATTCCATTACCGCCGTGGAAACTGGTTTCTTGCAGCAACAATCGGTCTCTTCTTTCCGATATTGCTGCTGGATCAACGGTATTGATCGCACAGTTCTCGGATCCCCACGCTCGCGATCGTGCGAAATGTTAACGCTCGTTAAAGTTATTTTTTTTTTTTTTTTGTAAAACACATTAATTGGATCGCGAGATTTTATTTACCTTGCGAGGATTAAAAATACACTCGCCGCGTTACAGTTGAAATTTTGCGGTAAATACGGAGGGTTGGAAAAAAATCGTGTAAATATACCTAAAAATACATTTAACTCAAAATTTGAGGAAATTATAACAAAGCTGAAATATTATGGTTGTAACAAAACAAAAGAAGAGATACAACAGGAAATCATACATGTAATCATACATGTAATTTGTAAAAAAAAAAAAAAATGTTCCAGAACATGTTTTTATAAAGCTGAAACCCAGAACGGAATTTAATATCACATTTTAACCGGATCCGGGAATTCACAGGTCTAAGCAATGAAAAGTAGAGATATATTTCAGAGGAAATACTGCAAGTTTAGCATTAAGACGACGAGACTTATGTAAAGACATAAGTACGGCTGTGCTTGGCAGAATGGGAGGATGACTCTCCTCGTAAAAAAAACTAAACTGTGGATTATATCTTAAACTCGAGATAAAATGCATCTGACGTTACTTCCTTGCGCCGGCTCTGCGTAATCTGCAAATGCAGTCGCTAATCGATAAAGTCAATTTCGCGTTATCAATAATTAGTTTACAGATCGTGCAGAAAGGAAAGAGGAAACAGCGCCTCGGCATTACGCCGTCGTCTTTCGCGGCGGTGCTTTTATTAAATTAAATGTACTCTTAACGAAATCGGTACCAATCGCGCCCATTACGCCGGAAACTCCTTGACGCAAAGTAACTTCCACGAGATTACTTCGTCTACTTTGTCGTCGTCATTGTCGTCTATCGGAAACTGGCGAGAGATTTTCTCCCACGTCGGAGAACGTGACCCGGTCTTCTCTTTGAATCTTTTTTTTTTTTCTTCTCGCCGGATAGAAGAAGAAGAAGTCGCCTCTTCTTTCGAGGAGAAGAGAAGTCCCCTAGTTACGCGAGAATACTCCCGAGACTTTAATGAATTCCGATGGGAGGACCAAACGGTGCCGGTGGGCCGGTAGTAGGAGTAGGGAAAAAGGGGGGAGTAAGAGAAAGGATAAAAATGGTAATTACGATATAAAGGGGTCCCCGGGATAAGAATACCCGGGGTAAGAACGGACGGCGCAAAAAAAAAAAGAGGGAAGGGAGACGGAGCGAGAGAGTCGAGGGGTGGAACGACAGGTTGGATGGAAATGGGAGATGGAAGTAAGAGAGATGGGGTTAGAACCGCGAAGTTATGAGCTATTCGCAGACATTCCAGAAAGAGGTCGAGCGGAAGAAACGGCAGGGAAAAAGTTAAGAAATGGACGGACATAAAGAGCGAGCGAGAAAGAGCGAAAAGGACGCGATTCTCCGTCGCGCGTTCTCCGCGGGGTTTAAAGCTCTCCCTCGACGTACGACTTAATAGTTTATTAAACATCGTCCGTTAGGACGTAATGTATTTTCATCATTCATGCATCGAGTCCACGCCGAAATCGTTCCCAATCACGTTCGGCTGCAGCGTCGTGTCGGGTCATTAAATTTTCCGTTTCCTTCTTCGGGCGTTCGGCGCGCGTGGGGAACTTTTCTCGCGGAATATTAATCCAGCCGAGCACAGCCGGCGCGAAAACAATGGCCGGTATATCGGATGCGACATTAATACCGACTCCAAGTTCCTTCTCGGACTCGTGTTTAGAATTCGCAAAGCGCGCAACAGATTTAAAATACGTTGTCAAAGCGTTCTAACAGATGCGATTCTAGCAATTTTCAATAAATTACATTGCGGACAGAATTGTAGCGAACAATTATTTAAAACAATTTTTTTCGTGTTTCGAAAAGAGCTTTCTCATTTTTCTTGCAAGTCATTAATTGTGTAAGTGCTAAATCGTTACGACGCACAATTACATTTCGATGCAAATGCACGACAAATGCGAAAACGTATACGGTCGAATTAAATTATTTAAAAAATTCTATATGTCGTAATATCAAATTAAGTACAATTTGAATCATCTGTACATGAACGACACTCTATACTCCGATTAAATGTAAATATAATTACTGCTATTGTTTGCAAAAGCGGAAAATTAAATTGCCAATAAAGTCGCAAATAATTAGAAGGACAATTCGCGCTCATCTCGAGTGCCATTTGGAAGGACAGAAACCCTCATCCTGGTATTAAATAACGTTAACTTTCGAGATCGAATTCCAGCGTCTACTTTTCACCTAAATCCGTGTCTGAAAGGAACAAGGGCCTAGCCGGGGGGAAGAGGGCGAATCTACCTACCCTTTAAGGCTATTACCGGAGATCATCCCCGGGTTTTCAGGAGCACGGGCGGAGAGTACCTGCCGAGTAGCAGGATAAACAAGGTGGGTTGCGCTCGAAAGTTAATCTAATCCTACGTAATAAGGTTGTAAACGAAGAGACGGAGAGTGAACCGAGTCGAGTGGCCTCCGAAAGGAAGGACGAGCGAAAAGGGAAACGGGAAGCAGAGAGGACGCGGATAAATGGGAGGAAGCGAAGTACGGGACGAAAAGGGGGGGGGGGACGGAAGCGGTCCCTAGAAGACGTTGCGGGAAGTGGATAGGCGTCGGGGCGAAGAATGATTAAGATGCATCGGCTTATAATGATACGGCGGTGCCGCAAGAACGGCGCCGTTGCCTATCCATGGGGCTTTCGAGCGCGCCACGCGGAACTTAATTACCGCTTAATGAAACTCCCAGGTGAAATGAAATCCTTATCGGTTCGCGCGCGCGCGATGTCCCCGTGATATCGTCCCGCAGGAACCGTTCGTGATAGAGTAAACGACCACGCGCGATCGCAACGCGTAGTTATCTCCCGAGGACTATCTTCATACACCGAATAAATAAATACAAAAAACTGATAAAGTAATTGAATTTTACATTAAACATCTCGCGCTGGGTAACGTGAATTTCTGAAAAAAAAAAAAAAAAAAAGTGGCGTGCTTATCACTGCTACACCGCGTAAGGGCTGCAAACGATTGTCTGATTCTAATGCGCGTTACGGCGAATGTACGCTGCATATTGATAAGTAAAACTTATCCGAACTAAAGCTTCAGGCATCGCCAGGAGTATCACTGTGTGAGGCAGGCGCCGCCGTCGTGCACACAAAGCGGCTGTCGCGAATTATTCCAAGTGCAGCAGCAGGTAATCGCCTACTTACGCCGGCAGGCAGGATTAGCATCTCGGACGTGTTTATCGTGGGATTACCAATTTTATTGCTCGCATCTTTGCAGACGCGAGTGCGTCGGGAGTGGATTCTTCTCTCTCCCTTTCTATCCTTCCCTCCTCCCCACCCCACTCCTTTCCTCTCTGAGAAGGAAATGCTCTTTCCTAGTTTTGCGCGCCTCTTGCCCCGCTTTCCCCGTTTGTTGACGCCATCTTCTTTTCTCTTCTCTCTGTCTTCCGAAAAAGATCGCTACCACACGTTTGACTACCTTTCTTTTATCCCCATTTCCAATAAAAACGGGGAAAACAGCGGGACTGAAAAAGCGGCATTGCCGCAGCTTTCCTCGACGGGAGAATTCCCCCTTTCGTTCTACATTCGCGCGCATTACATTTTATTCCGCCAAATATGCGACCAGCCGAATAAACGCGCGTGGGCTGCCTTGCAGCCGCTCTTGCGGGAATGAATAAGAGAAAAGGGCGTGAGGAAATATCTGTCGTATGTTGCCCATCCGGTAATATGTCGTATTATGTTATTTGAGAAAGAGGACAAGAGAGCGACGTATATTGCTCAGCTTGAAACGTATTTTCCGAAAACTTTATTGCGAAGATATTCCGAAGAAATGTCGCGAGACGTTATTGCTCTATAAAAAAAAAAAATTTCTAAATCTATCGCAATCACAACTTTATCTGCTCATCTTTGATCAATAATTATAAAAATATAAGCTAAAACGTTTTACGATTATTTGTACCAAGAAAGTGATTTATAATTAAAATAAAAAATATTACTTGATAAAATACTTATTCCAACTAAATCATAACATTTTTGTTGATTAAAAGAAATGTTTTTTAAATTGAAACAAAAAATTTATTATAAAACTTCACTATAATTACAACAAAAATGTTGAATATAACAAATATTTAGTTTGTTAAATAAGTAGCTTCTTATTATGCAGTGTTCTTTCATGTTCTATTATGTGTTGCTTTTTTAATAAATAATTTCGTCGCGTATTGCTTGCTCGATCTCATATATAACAAAGTATTTGGTTACCTCAAAGAAAGAATTTTTTATTTAAAACAAAATCATTATTCCATTATTAAATCCATTATACTATTATCATAAGTTTTCTAAAATCCTTTAATTCCAAAAATGTTCAAAAATTAGTACATTGTTGTGGTATTTGTTTCTGTTTGGAGAGAACGCAATCGTCTAACAATTTTGGGTAGCTCTCGGTATTAGCGAGGCAACCGCACTGTGGACGGGGCCGGATATTCAAGCAGAAGTAAACTATTGTTCTCGTTATTCAATTGCGAAACGGAAAGCGACAGGGCAGGCGAACGAGTAAAGAGCAGGCGTGGCGGCCGGGCGAGACGAAGAAATGCAGCCTCTAACAGAGAGGAAACTCTAGATCTCTTGAGGGAATCCCGAGTGCACTAATTGCATAACAACGTGGAGTAAAGGGTCCGTCGGCGTAGATAAAGGTTCATTCGTGGCTATGGCACGTAATACCGAATGGCGAAAGGATCACAGTCAAGATACAGTTTGATCGATTTACTCTCGGTGAGAATATAAAGAGAATACGAAATTGTTATACTGAAAACGGAACGTATCTCTGAACATGCCACGTAATTATTATGTAAATAAAAATATTAGATCGTTACATAAAAGATACTTGTAATTTTGTATAAAAACAATTTCTAAATAGTAATAATTGCACTGAAAAAAAAAAAAGTTGTTAATTAGACTAAATTTTTCAACTTGATTAAATTTCGTCAATTCAACTATTTATGTATTTCAGTCAAATATATAAGTAGTTAAATTAACGTTCAAGTATTTTAGGTATTTAAGTTAAATGCATAAATACTTGAACTGAAGAAATTTAATCAAGTTGAAAAATTTAGTCAAATTGACATTTTTTTCTCAGTGTAATAATAATTTTAAAAAAATGTACATATATATATATATAATTCTAAAGATATGTATAATTAATAATTCAAGCTTAGCATGTATAATTAATAAATCAATTCTTCAATATCTTTCAGAAGAAAAGCATTTCACACAATTTAACTTTAGAGGTAATTTAAAAGATCTCAAATTCGCAAAAAGCGTTCAGCATTATTAATGCTCACAGAAACTGAAATAATTTTGAAATTTTGTAGAAGAAAAATATTACTTCTTAACGTGATATGTGTAGAATATTTGACTATCAAAAAATATTTATATAAAAGTGTTATATAAAATTGAAAAATTTCAAAATCATTTCATATGCAACGACCTAAGAATTTTATGCCATTCTCATGGTAATCTTATGGTAATTCTGTGATATTCCTGTGGTACTCGGTCTAGATCGAATAACGATTGTGCCTGGTGTTCTTAATGCAAAAATCCGATGACCTCGTTACGATTACGTTTGCACATATACCATAGACAGTCGTGTACTGTAGTCGTTAAATCAGATTGACTAGCAAATCGATGACAACGCCGGCGGGAATACATTGGCGTTAATTAAGTGGACACTTGTTGATTGGCATGGCACGAAATCCAATAACTGCGACGGCTTTCGAAAGGCTTGCATTCGAGAGAATGTCGCCTGAAAGCGACGAAATTTACGTTGTTCGAATTAACCAGCGGCAGACTCGGCAAACTTACGTGGAAAACGTGGAAAACGGAACGGGGGTGAATTGAATTTCAGATGTCTTTTCGAAGTATAATCTATAATAATATAGGGGATCATTATAATATTCGATATGTCAAGTAAACAGGCGGGAAAACAGCGACTTACCGGCTATTTTACTGTTGCCGTGCAATTTCAACTATCCGTTTGCAAAAGCACGGCGATTGGATTTAATGAAGACGATCGAACGCGACTGATTTGCATTCGAGCGCGAATGCCCGACGATCTCACGGTATAGAAAGCCGGCTCGCATCCGAACGAATAATGCCAATGACGGCTCAACTCGTGGAATTTTAGGCATTCTAATCGGGAAATTCCCAATATACTTTGGCAGTACGCGGACGGAATGCGGAGATATATCGATCGGCCGCTACTAATCGGACGTCGGAGCCGCTATGCGAGGATGTGCGCGTGATTCGATGTGCGCGCGGCATGAAGGCGAAGCGTACCTTTCGCGGCAGTTACTGAAGCCGTAAACCACATCCTACGGAAAGTAAATCTCGGTTTGCTCGTATTGTCCGATCCTCGATGAATAAATTCGCTCGCGAATAAATTTGTCCCTACGTTTCTTCGTTGGAAATATTACCCGATGACACACATCGAGATACCGGTTACGCGCAGGCCTGTTCCATGGGATAGGGAGCATCGAATATCGATGTAAAATACCATTCGTTCGAATACTCGCAACGCGCATTGTTGAACGTTGAATTTACAACGCGACGCAAATTCTTCTTCTAACACGAAGAGTAGTTCATTATACATCTAAATTATTCATAAAAAAGTACTTTTTCCGTAATACCATTTTGCGAAGTACAAGTAATAATGAAAAATTTATCTTCTTCTTCCTCACTTTCCCTCTTTTTGTTCCTTTCCTTCTTATATTATATTTATTAATTTTAAACAATTTTTTTAAATTTTTATCTTTTTCTCCCCAACTTAGCAAGTACATTTTTATCAAACGCGTCTACGGTGTAAGACGGTCACACGGAGAGAGTTTTCTCTTAAAATTTACCCTCAAAATCTGGTAATTGTGGAATAATGTGTTACCTCGAAACATTTTACTATTACTTTTAGTAAATTTTACTAAAAAGTATAGTAAAATTCCTCGAGGTCACAATTATCAGATTTTGAGGATAAATTTTAAGAGAAAGTTCTGTCCGTGCACATATCGTCGAAATTTTTCACATTAAGTCTTGAATTGCGCCACTGGCATTTACGAAAGCAATAAACTCGCAATAAACAAGTGTAATGGAGGGATCATTCAGAAAAATTACGCCTATGCATTTCAAGGCTGAGTAAAACAAAGTGTCTCGTCTCGAGAGAGCTCGGGTTTCTCGGTTCGTTAGCACAAGTGCATCGAGCAGTCGTACGGCCGTTGCCGCCCGGCTCCATGAGCCAAATCCAACGTTTTCCAAGCAAATTAACACCTACTATGTACCAGTGGGGGCTAACGAGTAGACTCTGTCACTCCCGCTCGCGCGGCCTTCCGGCCAAAGCCCAGGAGAGCTGTTTATCGCTATGCATTATGGAAAATGCAACACGCACACACGCGTTCCTATCTGGCGCCGTCCAATGGCGGAATATTAATCGAGGTAATTAACTCGCGAATTAAATATCGCCCGCGTATACCCGACCGTTTACGTGTAATCGCTCGTAGACCGTGATACTTAGAACGGCGATTTATCGTGCCGACTTATCTCGCTCTAAGCTGAGCTTATATTGTATTACTTTTAGGTGATACGACACAGAATCAATTAATATCAAAACCATAGCAAACTTGATGGATTAAGAGTTTAATAACATGTAATAACTCTAGAGTATCTAGGATAGATTAATAATCCTCTCCAATTTCGTTTATCTATATGCGCCAAATTTAATTACATTATAAGGTACCTGTTACCCAATATGCTCCCCCTAAGCTTTGGAGATTTTTGTAATTTTCTTATGAATACAAAAGTGAACAATAAGAGTTAGATTTAAAATAGGAAACAATTCTGAAACTAAAAAATATATATAAAATATTTTCAATTATTTAAAGAAATTTATAGTAAAGATTTTAAAAAAGGATAGCACTTAGGCTATATTCATTACATAATACCCATACGGAAAAAAATATTTCTTTGGTGCAACACAATTATAGTTGCAACAACCGAAATTTTCTGTTCCCTGGAAATCAGACGAAAATTCGATTGCAACAACAAAAATATTCTTGTGGGACATTTCTGTCGCTAAGATCATTGTTTTCGGTTATCTCAAATGACAGATTAATAACAGAAATTTTCGGTTCCTCCAATCAAAAGTATTTGTTGATGAAAACAGCATTTCAGTTAATGCAAATAAGCTTCAACTGAATGTTACTTCAACTGAACTAAGCCAACTGAAAATTTCTAGTTGTTACAACTGACTTAATTTTTTCATACAGCTATGTATTTTTCTCTTTTTCGTAAATATTTTTGAAAAATGCTAAATAACATGTTTAATTAAACATTTATTAACATACTTGTGGAAAAAATTACATATACAGCTATTCATTAAAGAATAAAACTGTGTTTATTTACAAGGGTCATTATTTTAACTTTTACTTGTCAAAAAACTTCAACTAATTAGAGAAAGTCAAAAAATACCAATCAAAAATTAAACATTAAATAAAGAAACAGAATATTAACTTTCTTGTATATTAATAAGATATATTATGTTTTTAGTAGTATCCCTGGCCATAATGGTTTCACAATACAGAGAGTTTTCGTTCTGTAATTATAAACAAGATGTTTTAATAAAAAGTTTTAATAAAAACTACTATTAAAAGTAATATTTGTGTATATACATAAATTTAATTTTTATATTAATTAATTGTGAATTATATATAGAACAAGGCATATTGCAAGATAAAAAACCTAATTATAAATCTCAACTACGTCGTAAGCATAACGTTTCGCACAGTGCAAACACTCTGTTTGCATTGTGCGAAACGGGCAGGCGCAGTAACAGATGCAGAAAATCGTTGCTACACGTGGAAAGACGAAAAACAATTAAAGGAAATTGCGAATATAAATATTCGAGCGGGCACCGAGTCGCAACTTGCCGTGGACGCTCGGTATAATTGCGCACACGTTATTAAGCTATTCTCTTTTTTTCTCGGCAAATGCAATAATCATGCGAATAAACAGACCAAGCGGTTATTATTATCGGGCCGCACCGGAGTAATCGTCAAAGCGGAGCAATAATTAGAGATATTCGGAGCAAACATCGCCGTGCAAAAACGATGAAACAATCCCTCTTTTCCGCGTATATGTACGGGCGGAATTTGAGAATCGTTCAAGCAAAATCGCCACGAACTTGTGCACCCGTTGGCGAACGAATCGCCAAACTCGCAACATATTACGCTTGACGTATTCGCGTAGAATAACAGAATCTCGACCACCTGGCGCACGTAACGTAATCGTTAACGACGATTGTCATCGGACTGCCGTGTCGACAACGTAGATAGAAGGATCGAGAAAATCCGAGTGCAAACTCCTTCCCAGATAAGACCGGAAATACCGTCCGGGAGTATAACTCGCTCTCTCGCTCCTTCCCTCCCTCTTGGCCCGTGGGCACTCGAGGCCCGTCATTTCCTGCGGGTTAACTAGGATAACGATGTGTAATCACGGCTGTCGGGAGCGGGTACGCCCGATTATAAACACGGCGATGCTCGTGGGACGTATAAATAACGCAAATAACACCCTGCGGCCAGCCACCACCCACCCCCTCTTCCCATCTTTCTCCCTCACCCCCGGCAAAACTCGCTCTTCGCCCTTTCGCGCGCACCCGGCTAAGATATCCCGGTCTGATAACCTGGGCACCTCGAGCACCTCGAGTACCTTGAGTGGAACAAACGGGCCGAGACCGCGAGCCAAGCAGCATAGCAGCGAATGAGCGACGTTTAAGTCAACGTGTTTCGATAAGTTAAACGTCGCCGTAAATAATCGAGGTAATTTATACAGATCTGCAGCAAATCTGAACGCTATACGAAATCAGTCTCGTCATAAATGAGCAACGATAATTTATGCGATCGTACTCGAAATGGTGCAGCGGATAGCAGGGCTGCGATTTTAGTCGCGGTGGGACCATTCGATTGAAAGTCGCAAGCAGGAATCGTTGCGGTTGGGCGTTTTATCATTATTACTGCTACCATTGTGTTATTATTATTATGGAGCGAAATAATGCAGGCTGTCGAGTGCGCGGCAATTTCCCCAAACGATAAAATTAATAGATAATATAAAATCATTCAAAATGATGACCTATTAATTTAATGGACATCAGAGAATTATTAAAAAACCAATACCGACGCGAACAATGCGTTATCATAAAATTATTAACATCCACTGTGGAATTTTATTCGTCTGGTGTTAACAAACGTTAAATTGTATGTATCATTTTTATATTTCGTATTTTTTTTTTGTAATTTTATTGCACAAAATTTCTCGCTGTGGCTCTATCACAAACGTAAATAAATGCTTAAATATCTCTACTGATATATATCTCGAGAGATACTTAATTTTGCATATATTCACGATCCATTACCTCTTCGTCAGGAATTAAATGTAACCGACAGAGAAATCGGGAAGAACATGATTAACGATGCTTGCACGAATATATCGGCAAACTCTCTAATTTATAAGAGCAACGTGCGGTCGCGATAATAAATTACGCGACGGGCGCAAGCGCGTAAATATTAGTCAGACAATCCGCATCGCGCTCGCATCCAGCTCGTCGTAATTTACATTTTCCAGTAATCACAATCCTGGCGTAGTGCGGATATGATTTTCAACGGTATTAGCATACATCTGGCACACCTGCACCCCGCCAATATTAATTGACACTCTGCCTCTCTCTTGCAAAGAACGGTACTGTTACATTTACGTAATACATTATTAATGTTATAATAAAAGCGAATCCGATCAATTTAATATAGCTTATAATCATCGTTAAAAGAATCGACAGATTATATCGATACGATCAAAACAAAAAACTTTGAATTGTTTTGACATTATCAAAATGAGATATTTGAAATTCAAAATACGGATTACAAAAATACACTAGAGAGAAAAAGATAACGTGTGAAAGAGAAAATGTTCGTACAGGCGAGAGATAATCCTAAAACTTGTTTAATTGAATCGCGATTTATGACGCACAACACGTAAAAATATAACACTCCTAAATAATAGAATACCTTCTTAATACCGCTACGGTTTCTGTAAATTTAAAGACGAATTTTGTTCGGTAGAAACATCGGTCATTATTTATCAGATATTTCCCATTTTTTAATATTAAAGTAACATTATAATTTATCTTGCTTCTCACATAAGCTTCAGATTAAAATTCCATCAAAATAAAGCCCTCGGTCTTTGAACGAAGCTTTTGAAATTAACTAAACAGAGAATACAATTTCATCAATTTCGTTTCTCCTTCTTAAAGCTTAAAGCTTAATTCGTCAAGAACTCGTTACTTTTAATCGTTAATTGCACGACGATGAAAAGATGTCAGTTGATATTCTGTAGATGTACGTTTAACCGTGCGTTCTTACGTGGATTCTCACGAGAATTCTTTTAGTTTAGTAAGATGTTCGAAAAGCTTTCCGTAGAAACAACGATGGAAAATGAGTGGAGTTGAAGTAAAAGGAGATTGTAAAAAAGCTAGAAGGTAAAGAGAAATATCGTGCGCGGTGGCTAAAAATAATGACGGAAAATATTTCCACGTTGTAACTCGAGGAGAAAAAAAAACCGTGACCTAAATCTTCGCATTAAAAAAACGCCACGAATGCCAATTAGCAGCTTCGTCTGGCGCGCGTATTATTGAAACCGAATATTAATTCTGGGGCATGCGCGCTTATGTCAAACAATTATGAAGACGTACAAAGGCGCAATATGCAAATTAATGCGCCCGGCCATGAAAACAGCAAACTAGCGCGGAGAATGAAATTATGGGTTGCGGCTGGAAGGTAGAAAGGTTGTCGCGAGAGACAGAAAAATATAGCTACCGTACACACCGACGATAAACAACGAAAGGGCGTAACATTTCTTTACCGCCGTCTCTAGATTTCCACTGAATACTCTTCTCGCTTTCTTAGCTCTTCTATCCCCCCCCCCTCTCCCGTTTTACCATCCCGAGGGAAAATACGCCACGAACGATAATTAATTTTGCAGAAAGTAATTAGCAATGTTTTATGCATGGCGCAAGCTACGCAAGTTTTTTCTGGCGCTTGTTTATTTTTCTTCAACCGCCACGCATTATATACTTTTTTAGCTGTTTCCGCATACGCGCGCACGGTCGTTCTATAACGCAATATCCTCGCCGCAGCATGAATTTTCCCGGGCGGCGAAAGCCACGAAATTCATTCAAACCCGATTCGCGTATACCAAATTCGAAATAATGACGTTTGCGTTGATGCACTCGGAATCAAACTACTTTCCGATGATCGATACAACGGGCATGATATATACACCGGCGCGATTCGCCGATTCGAGGGAACCGCAGGCGCTCGGTCGCGCGCGAAACGTATATACATTCTCCAAAGTTATACACTCACCGCGGAAGAAAGTGCAAGCTCTCGGGGCGAGAGTCGCCACTATGTGTCTCTTACCTGAAACAGACAGAAAAGAAAGTCCTTTAAAAGGGAAGCTCCGCATGTGCGCGCGAGCACACGTATATACACACACACATTTTCAAGTGGAATATCGGTTTTCACTACGCCGAGTTTCCGCACAAGTTTCCGGAACGAGACCGAAAAGTTGTCCGCGCGCAAGGACTTTAATCGTATCTCGTTAAATTGCTCTTTTTTCCATTGTCGAGGACTCTATCCTCTCCTCCCCCCCCCCTCCCTCCACTCCTCCCCCAACATCTTTTCCCCTCAAACCGGAAAAGTTCACCGGCCTTAATCGCCGCCAAAACTCGTCGCGACAACTGCCGACGCTTAAGCCCCGTTGTCCCAAATTGCATCGCGTAATTTCTTCTTTCCCGCTTCTTATAGCCCGATAGCCACCGGGAATGTCTCTAAACGTCGCCGAGGAAGCTTCCCGAGGAATTACTCGTACGAATGGCATACCACGCGGCCGCAAAAAGTACTCCGGATCCGGACGGAGGAGGATGATATCGCAAACTATTTTAATTGCGCGGGGGAGGACGTTTACTCGATTTGCGCGCGTTTAGGAGACAGATGATTTAGGAGATATATATATATATATATATATATGGTTCTCGGTCTCCCTTACACGCTCCGATCAAATCGAGACTCGTGCTTATCAACATTTGCATAGACGATAAGACCCCGCGGTTTTGATTGGAATACTCGGCGTCGAAGCCGCATTTCACGAATATTTATCTTCCTCTCGCTCACTTTTTTTTTTTTTTTTTTAATCAGGACACAACTGTTCCGTTATGGCGAAAACCTCGTAAATCCCGACGAATCGATATTTCAAATTAATGCAAGGGGGAAGTAATTTTTTTTTTTTCCTTCGCTCCGGACATAGAGATGTGTACAATGCACCGCGAGCACTGCGCACAATGCGCATATTGTTTAGATGATATATGGTCAACCAAAATTCAAAACGTCGACGCATTGAGCCTTGAAACGGTCCACATTTTCCGAACAATAATATTATACGGTCATCGAAAATTCTAGCCTCGCTATAAAATTGAAAGCAAAAAAAAAAAAAGCCAACGGCTAACGATCGCGGCGCGCACGTAAAATTACAATCAGCATACAAAATCGAATCAACGCCTGGACAATCAAGCGCGACGTTTTCAAATCGCAAATCGGCAAAATGCGTTTTGTGCCCGCCGGGGGGGGGGGGGCGCTTTGTCGTTCTTTCTTTTTAATGCAATCGCCTCATTAAACGTACTTTCATCATCATTACGCACTGTGGAATTTTTGATTTCAAATAAGCCACGCGACAGTAATAAATCAGCAGATCCCTCGAACCCTAATAGCAATGAAATATTAATTGTGCACAATAAACCGCTCATACGAAAATTGCTGTAAATCCATTCTCCAAAAGTCCCGAACTCGTTTTGAAAAGATTCAATATTCCGCGTTACATTAATTTCCGCCCGGCTGAAAATCGCATAATATTACAAAGTTGAACTTCCACCTATTTCAACACACGGTTCGCATAATATCGCAAGTGGCCCAATTTGTTTGTAATTTACGTTAACTGAAGGTCTTTCAAAGCCAAGACCCGGGACGATGAATCGGACAATTCACTGGAACAAATCGTTTTCCGCGCAATGCGGGGGATGATAAAAGAGCCGCTGAGACGAGAAAGGATATACGTTGGTTTTAATGGCACGGTAAAAGAAAATTCAGAGAGAGAGAGAGAAAGAGAGAGAGAGCCATAGAGGGTAGAAAAATCCTATCAGAAAGAACTTTACTCCGCATGGCCGTGTTTGCTCTCTTTTCTTACTAATGAAACCATTAAACACGCCGTCTTAGCGTGCCTTAGCTCTCGGGCGATCTCATTTTCATTTGGTCCGCTCGCAGAACTTGTCCCACGCCCCTTTCCTTATCTTTTATCTTTCTCCCTATGTTTCTCCACGTTCGCGTCTTCGCGAGAAAATAAAGACGTGGGGTGTTTCTATCCGAACTCACAGACTGTCGCAAAAGTTTCTCACGGCGCGACGATCTGAATTTTCGCGAGCTGGACAGAGAGAGAGAGAGAGAGGCGCTAACTCGGAATTAATTAAGAATCTCCTGCGCGATTAGTACATTTCAGCCATTTTGTAATCAGCTAGACCTGTTAACATTCGCGCTAATTTTACTTTATCCCGGCGTTATCTTGTCGTTTATCTTGTCAGATATCTACGCATGTATTTTATTTCATTCGAATTATAACTGTAAAAGATATAAATTAAAAGTACCACAAAACCGCGATAGAGCAATATGTATTTCCGATATTTTTAACACATTTCAATATTATATTTTATATTTTGCAAAGAGTAATTTTACAATATAAAATCAAAATTTATACATTCATTGATGTTATTTCAAGAAAATCTGCGCGGACGGGCGTGCAAACGGAACAACTTACCCGAAAATAAAATACAGTCTGCGCGCGTATGTACATGGAAAATATCGGCCGTGGTAAAAGTATATGCGAACGGAAAAGCGCGAAAAAACCAGCGTAAATGAATGGATACCACCGAATGAGGTTTCCCGCTAAGAGTTGGCGCGAACAAGGCATAAGCCCTTTCTCGTGTCGTGACGGGCGAAGTGAAAAAAGAACGGGAGCAAAGTGACAGCTCCGCAACGCATATCCACGTAATATACTTATATCTACGGCATCACACTAAGAAAAGGCGAAAAAGAGAGAAGGAAAGAGTGAAAAAGACGGAGTTGGCGTTAATGGGCGGCGAAGAGGGAGCTGCTGAAAGGGGAAATATTTTCCACGTCGATTTCCCGTTCAGGTCTGACGGCAGCGCAATACCATATGATAGCAGAGGTCAGCCAGCGGATGCACTCGGCGAGGATCGTTCTCATGGCGATCACGCACACTTTCTGTCTTTCCGTGGATACCGAAGGTACGCGACCGGCATCACGTACGGATGGAAAAAAAAAATAGAAATTTTTTTTTGTCCGCTCCGCGCGGAGATATTTCGAGGTAAATGTGCCGCATGAAGGGGTCCGTCGCAATAAATATTTTCAGAAATGAAATACATTCCCGGCGATAGAGCGACTATTTTTCATGATCAAAGTTACGGAGATACATATGGGCTCTTGAAACGCAACGCAACGCGGAATACGCAAGCACCGCACGGTACTCGCAAAAGAGCTAGATAAGAAAAATCGAAGATTTGCAAATCAATCTTAACAGAAGTGACACAAGATGCAGATATTTATTTAACGTCAAATTTTTATTCCGTTTGCCTTCAACTTCAACGTAAATTTGAAATTTCCGATTTTTAATGGTATTCTATCATTCTCATTATACCAAACTCTATATCATCGATATAATACTATGATTAAAAGAATTGATTTAGAAGTAATGTTTTATTATAAATTTTTGCATTGTGGAAGTTAATAAAAAATTCATCGCGGCACATAACAATAAACAATGATATTTATCATCGCAAGAAAAACCCGGAATTTTCGGAGAGCGTGAATCCTTAAATCCACGACTATTTATAGCCGTACAACCGACGTTGCAAATTTGTAACGTCGGTTAATACCATGCATTTGCAACGAGCATGTTCTACTGTAAAAAAATATTATGGAAACAATATTCTCGTATAACTGAAAACGTTGTATTCAATTGCACGATTGCGGCGATAGCGCATTAATTAGTGCACACTATATTTTATCGACAAGACACATTGGAGGATACGTATTGGAACGTTTCATAGAACGTATATTGGAACGTTTCACCTACATAAATTAAGAGAATGGAATTAACACAATGCTCTCTGGTTTGATTGACGCGAGACATTTGTGATTACGGCGACGAGGCATCGATGAGGCGGATACCATTTTGGTGATGCATAGAGCTTAACGCACGCATCCACATGGCATAGACAGTGGGATCTACGGATCTACCTAGCTGCTAATCAGGGCTTTATTGGCTATAGCCAATTAACGGCTGCAATTGGCACGCGAACAAAGCCGTGCGCGCGTTCCAATAGATCGGCCCGGGGCTTTCTGTAACGCGCGTGGCCCAACCGAGCCCGAGCCCGAGAGAAGACCCGAACGTTAGAGGAATAACAGAAGGGAGAGGAGGAACAGAGTGAGACGTGCCTGTCTCGAGTATCGCCCAGATGCCGGCGCTAAACGATTCCATTATCTTGTCAGACCTGGCCATGGATCAACGTGGATTGTAGCCGAGCATAGAAATCATGGTCCGTGATTTCCGGTCAATGTTCTCGCTGAATCCGGGAAATTCCGGCGAGCGTCCATTGTTGCGCGATACCGCAATCGACAGACGTCTCCATGTGATTGGGCACACACGGAATGTTTGATAATCGCAAAACCGCAACGCCCGGAGATGTCTCATCGTCTGACTCGCGAAGCAAACGTATACATTCAAATGTATATGTTCGTCTCTCTTTTGTTAAAGAGAAAAATGTTATTTGTCATTGAAAAATAAAGAAAATCTTGTGAATTTTGCAAATTTTATAATATTCTAAGAAATCGATCATTTAGCCAATCGATATCTTGTATGTTAATCGTCGGTATCCTATGTAATATTACTCTGGAAAAAAAACCCGCCGACGGTCACAGAGAAGCGAGAATTTAGCGAGGGACGAAACACATCCGCTCGACGAAGATCGAGTGCGCTGCAACGACCGCTTTACTCCGGATGCACGACGTCAATTTTTCTCCGTTTTCGTGAAAACTTTCACCTCGAAACAAGGGGCGCGTAAGTTTCCCGAGAGATCCCGGGATATTTTTCTTCTGTCTCGCGCGAGCGGTAATGTAGTATGTACGAGGAGGAGATACTTCCACGATATCAAGTGGACGTATGAAATTCTCCCCAGAGTGGCGACGCCCCGGGCCATTGTTGTCAGAGGAAAACCGGGCCATCGATGTTTTCTTTTTAAGCCTGACGAAATTACGGGACCCTTCAGAGCAAGAAATTCGCGTGGAGGATTATTAAACTCTGCTTTGCCAACGAAATATTTGAGAATACCGAGATTGGCTTTATCCGCGAAGCAGAAAAACAAGGGGGAAACGTCCCCGCGGAATACGTGATGCGAAACGACATGTCATTCGATGTTGCGGAGCACAAAATCGAATGATAAAGAACCAATGTGTTTTTATCGTCCTATCCGATGCCCGTGCATAATGGCCTCGCTTATGTATTCGTAGCATACCGATACTGATTCGAAATGCGAATTTATTCTGATCTGAAATATACACGGCACGTATCATAAAATCATAACTTAATTTCCAGCAATGCTAAACTACACCGTAGAGAGGAAAAAAAAACTGCAATTACCTCTGAACATTCTGAAAGACGTTCCCCCGATAAAGAATCACAAGCCGACTCATTCCCGAGCCTTTAAGATTCCTTAAGATTTTCCCAATCGCTAATCTCTTTAGGGTGCGAGGCAGACAAGGAGGATTACGCCACCAAAGTACGTAACTGCGCTCTATCCACGGAGAGCGGCTAGAAAAGTAACACGAAACGAGGTCGAGTCCCGACACACAATCGGAGAGGAAGAGTGTTGGTCAAACTAACTCCTTCTCAGACGGACCACCATCCCCGACCGATGGCGTCAAGCCCCCGGCCAACGGTAAACAATGAAACCCGGAGTGTCCGGCTTTCCTGGCGGGGTCTCTGCCTGAGAAGGAGAGGAGGACGAGACTTCCGACAGCCCCGCCGGAAAATAAATTTACGGTTAAGCTCAGTGCCCTAACCCACCGGACCTACAGACTCGCGAAAGAACAAACGGCGGCGAGACCATGAAAAGGAGAGAGCGCAGCCGCAATTGCCGTTTGTCATCTCGAGAAGATATAAGGCACGGGACTTTTCTGACACGGGGATTATCGCCCGCGCTCGAGAAATAATCCCGCGTCAGAGGGAGAAGTACATTTTCTTAAATAATAATATATAAAGTTTAAATGTAATTCAGATCTAAATAAGAACAAACGTCGTTTTAATGACACGCTTAAATGCGACGTATTTGATTATCGAAAAATATTTTTCATAAAAAAGCGACAGGGCTTTATAAAAATTTTATATATATACACGATAATCTAAAATAAAGAGATTGAAAAGATTAGAAACATTAAACAAATATCGAGATCATTATTTTGTAACATTAAAACACATCGGTCTTAAATTTCCTTTGCTATCATATAACTTTGAAAATCGTCGTTTAAATATGTATCTCATGGTCGATATTCTCGTCGGTATTCGTTAAAGCGTTCTTTCCCCTTTGTGGTACCTCTAATGACGGTCCTTATCACCCTCATAAACAGGGATTTACCTTCACATATTTCTACCGCTCAGTACCCTTGCTATTCGTGCTCGTGCGCTATATTCGTTTTTCAAGAGGCGAGGATTCGACGTTATTCGTCGAACCTTCCTTCCTTCCCCGCACTAATCTCGGTCCCACTTTTCACCGAAGACTACTAGTTGGAAACGTGAATTCGACGAGAGAGAAATATATGAACGTTTGACTATCTAGTTATTCGAATTAAATTAGAATTATTAAACAAACAAAAAAATATATATATATTTTAGCAAAATAATAAAAATGTTTGTTAATAATATAATTGGTTTATATACTTGCTGCTATCTTTGCATCAAATATTTTACCTCAATTATATAAGTAATTATTACATTGCAATTCAAATTTTAATTATCATAAATGAATAATCTACGTAACAATTAAAAAATCGGACAAACACTACTGTCAGATAATTAACCCGTGACAAAAGAGATTGTTTAGAATTGATTGTTGAAGATGATGGAAGAAAAAGAAAGATACCTGTCGATACACGTTCGACCGCAAGTAGAAACTCTTTTCCAACGACTGGCAGATAGTACGTGCTCGATGCTCGCAAGCATTCTCTCAAGCAAGGGTTCATCCCTTCAGGGCGATAAGGTGAACGGTTACCGTGAAAAACTTTCGACCCCTTTCAGTCAACACTACTACTCGTTACTTTTTACAAACGCCCAGAAACCTTACTCCTGCCTTAACACCAGTATCTCATTACACACGACAGCTTAACGTATTTCCTTCATTAATAACGGCACAAGAAGAATTGCTTCTGATTAATCGCGAAAGCTGATATTTTATTGAAATAATACATCTAGTCTCAAAGTATTATTTCCTTCAATAAGTCTATTCAATTATACACATCTAGAGTCGCGTGATATTAATTCAGTAATAAATTACTATTTTCTTAAACTGTTATCTATATCTATCTATCTATATATATATATATATATATATATATATATATATATATTTCTTTAACCTTTTTAAACTTTTTATTTTATTATATATATATATATATATATATATATAAAATAAAATAAAAAGTTTAAAAAGGTTAAAGAAAGTATGTTTAATACATGAATTCTTGTATAGCTTTTGTCGGTCAACATTTATTTATTAAAGAAGAAACTTTAATCTCGTCTATTTCAGCTTCACTAAAATATTATATCCCCCATGCAGCGCCGCACAGTAAGCTGTCTAAAAGACAATAATCAGTGCTGTTGCCGCTAATGGCCTGCTGATTAATTAAGCACGGTCTGGCGATCCTCCAAATGTTTTCCATCCAACTCGACAATGTGCCTCGGCCGATCGATAAATTTTGCTTTTGTCAGCTTCATTACGACAAATATCGACGACAAAAGTTTCACCCGTGTAATTTCCTCACACACGTGCAGGCAAATATAATTATAATCATGATTCTTTGTGATACAAACCAAAGCAATTTTTTCAAGCAATACAACTCCATAAAATTTTTTTATATTCAAAACAAGTTGCGAAAGAAGTTATAATTGCATTCATGTTACATATGTTAATCAACAAATAAGTAACATGAAAAAAACACACACACACAGAGTGTCATATATATTTATAAAATCTTGCGTTTGATTATATTTTTATTTGTCGCGCCAAGCATTCGAAAGCAAATGCAATGTACCCGGAAAACTTTTATTTGCTCTTATTATCCAGGTGAGATACAAACACCATTTTTATATTTATCACGTGATTCCGCTGTGACAAATATCATCAACAAAAGCCCGATTCTGTCTGAACACCGGCGTGAGTATAATGTCTTATAATTAGTAACATATCTCTTGCGAGCTGCGATATAACCACGACCGTCGCTGTAGTCCATATTTAACGACGTTAAATGTCTCCCCGAGCTCGCAGTAAGGATGCCCTGCGGCTCTTTGGATTCCGTACGTTCGGATTCGGATTCCGCCTCCGTGACGCTCGTAAGACGGTAACCCGGCCGTACCCGCATATACCATAATACCCGAATGCGATATACAGCGTGATGCCGTAACCCTAAATCAAGGGAACCACCATAGAACTCTGGAGCGAGACGGACAGTCGGAATAATTATTCGGCGAATCTGCATGCTGATTTTGGGGTCACGTTTGCTTCTATGATGATTCGAGAGCCGACGAACACCGTCCCTTTCCCTCCTTTCCCTCCTCACGCGTGTTCTCCGTGTGTCCAACTACCAGCTCTTCGCCGTCTCTGACGCACTTACGAGCTTCCGTACTATTGATAGCGGCATCCAATATGACAAATCTAACCTGTCACCGTCAATTTGGCAGAAATTTGTCAATTATGATTTTCAGCCTATCCCCTTGTGACATATGCCTAGCATACGTGCTTTGATCTATCACGTACGATTGGACTTTCTAACGAAAATCATCCTCTCTTTACATAAAGAATTGTAATATTGTATGATGTTATGAAATAACTAACGACGGTTCGCGGAATAATTTGAAATTCTCTTATACGTTTATAATAATGTTATACGATTTTATATTAATACTTTATAGAAACATCTGTCGACATATCTCTCTCGTTGTGATGCCAGATATTACACCGATATATTTTTGCTGCTGCAATTTACTTAGCTTCGTACGTTATGCGGTTCTTCAGATAAAGCTAAACGTTTCTTAATGTTTTACAACGCAATAAGGAAGAATTTTTTTCCAGACGATGCCTTACACAGTAGCCGTGATGTTCTTTGCGTTAAAATGCCCCCTCTGATTTAACTAGTCTGGACAGGACACGATATCCATCTACTTTGCATGAGCTCGCAAACCACTCAGTGAACACTGTCAATGTTTATGCAAATCTCGAATATGCGCACGGTACGAAATACCTTGTCCGCCTGTGCCAATTTTCTCCACGGCTGTCGCAACAGTCGCACGTTGTGTCGCTACATATACGAGTCTATATGAGCGCCAGAGCTCCAAATTTTCGTAAAATTTACGTAGCGAGAAAGCGCTCTTGTTAAGTAATTGCGATTCTGAATCTTATCAACCGAAAGAAGAGAATAAGTTAAACAGAATTTATTTTACAACGCTTTTTTTTTTTTTTTAATAGAAGATCTATCTCTCTTCGACTTTAATAAAAGTTTTGGAAGCTTCTTGAAAAAGCAAAACTACTATTCACGTATTTTCTTCCCTAACAGACCGTAACTTTCCTAAGTAAATTGTCGCAGGCAGATTCTATCTCGTTCTTCTTTTGTTTTGCATTTAAAATCACTAAATTTCTGTAAGAACTTTAATGACATTGTAACCTTATTAAATCTATATATTGGAAAAGTTACTTTTTGTTTGATCTCTTCTGCCAGGTTTCACGACGTGTGCATAGAGAAAAAATATTCGAATGAGCATACGCACGCTTCGCTCATCGATTCAATGTCCGATACTGAGTCTAATGTCCTAAATTCCGCGATCATCAATCGCCACATCTGTGTGACGACGTGCGCGCGGGGAGGAAATTGGCACGTTCGTCGTCGCAGCAAAGCTCGTGCGGAATTATATGCCTCTCCGTAGATGCGAGCAGTACATGCTCTAGTTTTACTGGGTATACACGCATCGGCTAGAGAGTTCGACGGTGTAAAGCAATCATCAGAGGTACGTAGCGGATATATGCCGTAATTTCTGGTCGCGGCGTCATTTCGTCTCGGCAATTAGATCCGGCTATAACAAATGGGAACGATCGCTGCTGCCCGACGGTACGTACCCAAATACCCATCGGGACTTGGAGGTGATAGGGGAGGGGGGAGAGGGGGGCAGAGGGTAGGCGGTAATACACGCCGACCGCTTTGAAAATCCAATTCGAGCCGCGAGCGCAACCTCCTATCCGCGTGTCGACCCGACCCATCCGTGCAGTCTCGATAATTGACCGGAAATCGAGGAGCAAAATGAATCGAAATGCTCACTGCGTTTTATGCAGAGTGGAGCGTAAGGGATGAGAGGTCGCGTTTTGAAAAATTGCTCGCGAAGTGCACCGAGCGAACGGGACAAAATATGCATGTCTTATGCTTGTAAAATGCTTGTAATAATAAAAATTGCAGTCATTTCCTCGGATGTGGGAAGAAGCGCGTATTTAACTACCGTCCGGCCGAGACTCGCCGGCAAGAATATTTGCATTACACGCGGGGTCATTAAGACCGTGGCAGGAAACTTTTTTGTAATTTCACGACGGAAAATACAATTGCTAATGGATATTGAAAATGAATATTCATAGTACAAAATATTGCAAATAAAATTGTTACAATATGACGGATAGAAAAGAAAGAGTGAGAGAAAGCGCGGGAGGATGCGTGCGCGCCCGCAACATGAATTAAAGAGACAAATATTAAAGTATATCTTCGTATGGGATTATATTTATCCCGCGCTAGAGTCCCGTTACATACATTAATTTTATACTCCCGTTACAAAATTATTTATTCAAGATTTTGATAAAACGTTGTCTCGTTTTTATTATTATTATTATACTATTATTATTATTACTGTTGCAGGCTGCGATTATTCCGAGCAACTACGCTAACTCTAAGTACTCGACCGGTGAAACGCTATATTCAAATAGACGTCGCGGCGCGACCACTATATATATAGTTACTAAATAGCTAGTAGTCGTAACTGTAAACCACCTGGAATTGATCGCGTAACCAAATCGCGGCCAGAATCTACTAGGGATCTAACCCCGACGTAACTCCCAAACGTGTAAATTTACGCAAATAATTTAACTGTTAGATATGCTCACTTATCTGTCAGTTGCGTGTTCATCAGTGTTTACTAGCTTAGATACGACCGCTGAATTTACGCAGCATCGCCACGGAATGTCGGACGTTTAATTTTCTTGCGCTACGGTATATTATTTCAAAATATATTTACTGCAAATATATACAACAGAGAATGCACACATACGGTATATTTACCGCGAATATTTCCTATCCGTCGTATTTTATCTTCGGGTGGTGTACACGTCCAAGAATGTTGCAAACAAATTTTAGCTTTTTGTGCCTCTGAACGCAACCTATAACTTTGGAGCTTTCTCATGCTATTCGCTAATTCTACGGAGTATACGAGAAATATCCCCCTTTTAGATCCTACTTAAGAAACTCGTTCTGAGAAAGATACACAGTGGCATTTTCCGGACGATATACTTAGCGTTACCGCATCTTTTTTAATATAACGTAACTGCCACCGGCTTGCCCTATGCGCAATCACGAGGGATAAAAGCGAGGGAGGGAAAAAAAAGGAGCGCACGATAGTTCACGACTTTGTGATAGTTACGAAGTCTCGGGGGCTACTTGGTACGGAGACTGCTTCTATTGGCCCCCACCGGGATTATCTTGACGCAAAGTTCGTCTTCCCGACTTCTTCCCTACCGCATTCGTAAAAGGACTTCCTGAGACATTAAAGATACTCGAGTCCGCACGCGCACCCGAAGGAGGACGACGATTTATCATCCTCGAGAATTCTGGCCGCGGACCGAATGGAAAAACCTATTTTCTATCTCTGCACCTCCGTATTTCTCTTTCGATATTTCTTTCCCCATCTTCTTCTACTCGCCCATCTCGCCATTTTTTTTCCCCTCACCATCGTGGAATCGTATCTCGCATCAATGCATTTATCGTTGCAAATCACAAAACTGTTAATCAGCAGTTCGTTCAACTTGAATCAAAAGTTATAATACGATTCAATACTGCAGTTGCAGCACTAAATACATATAGATAAATATTGATTTCCTTTCGATAATCATGTAAATTAATTTTAGTATAAGATCTTTCGTAGTAATAAAAATACTATGTAACAAACGTTCTATTACATATTATAAATATAATTAAAATAATTCTCACATCTAGATTATATTATTTTAGTTATTACTTCAATAATCACTTTTTATTTTCATATTTTTTAAATTTTACCAATCCTAAATTATGTTCTCTTATACTGTATAAGGAAAATGTTATATTAAAAAATGTAGATACATCAAGAGTACATAACGGAAATACTATTTCACAGAAAAATTAAATTACCTGGTGTTTTTTATGCATTTTTTGCCATACGGTAGTCAAAGTTTATCCGCAACGAATGTCACTTTACAAACATTCGAAATATTTGAACGCATGGCTCTCATGTGATCCGACAAGCAAACGTAATGCTTCATTGATGGAAAACGGCATGCCGACCTAGCTGGATAGCCGATTAAACGCAATACCGTAATTGCAATGTCGAATCGGATACGAGCGTGTTTAGTGCGTCGAATATACAGATATCTGCGGAAAGCTACCATACCGTTGTTCGAAAAAACTTTTTCCAATGTTCTACGTAATGCCTGACAGATCCAATTATTGACTGTGACGCGAGACGTAACAATGCGTAATTATCATTTCGTTCGAACGAGCTGGTTGAGCTGGAAATCGCATTATCGCCGGTCGTTCGACCGAGAAATGCGTCATTGGTTTATAAAAATGTTATGATATGATATTTGACAAGTGCATTCATTTCGTCGCTGAGGACATTAGCGAAACGTAGGAAAAGGTCACGTAAATGCAATTAAGGGAGTTCCTCTGCTCAGGCCCGGCACAACAAGTGGCACAGTAAGGTTCAAGTAAAGAAAAATATTCAAATGACCATTTTGGTGCCTTCTTTTTTTTGCTGTATATGGTCTAAAGTTAATAATGGCAAATATAAGAAAAAATTCGGCTATAAAGTACTATTTTCATTACTGAAATAATTTGTTTAAAAACTGAGAATAAACATTCTTCACTATTATACCACACTTAGATAACTAAATACAACAAGAATTTGAAATTCATGTTATATCTAGCACACATTTACCACACTTACGTGTTGTTTTACTTCGATTATTGTAAACTTTTTTTATCTTATCAATTATTTCATTTAAACAAGCAAGTGCATCGTTTCAAAAATTTGACAGTACTTTTCTGAACAGCTAAGATATATTGTTGCAAAATTTTACTAACATCTGTTCATTACTTCTATGTTTAATACGACAATAAAAACTGAAAAATCCTGAAAATTCACCGATTCCCATGAGAGCCCATGTTAATAAAATATTTAATATCTAAATAACTAGCTAGTTCAGCTTTCTGAAATTTGGACAGTCAATTAATATCACAAATTTGAACTTCTCTACAAAGTTTCATGAAAATCTGTTCATTTTGATTTAGCAGCGGAACTCCCTTAAGTCGCATGTTCAAAGAACTAACTTTCTGCGAAATTTCATATAATTTGTTGTCATGTTCTAACGATGAATTAATTTTCGTGAAAATTCATCGAACCGGATCAAGTGGAACAAAGCGGAATAAATTCTCGAAGAAAGAACGCGCACTTTTGTGCCGTACACACAGACGCAGCGCTGTTGGCAGGAGTCATTACTCGCCTCATTGTTTCTCTTCGCTTGTCAACGCTTTTACATCCAGGTGGGGCAAGAGAAAACCAGATGCAGACTCCGGCCAGAGCAAAAGTTCTCGTAGGAGAGTCGGCGCAGACAGGCTTTGGGGTTTTCGATGATGGATGGCTCGTGATCATAAATTAAGCTTCTACCCCGAAAAGCCACGACGACTCACGACACGTACACGTCGCACAACACGCCGCGTTCTTGTCACCAAGTTTCACCATCGTCTGGCGCGTATAAGACGAAGCGTACGTTAGAGAAGAAGTTACGTTTACTATATATGTGGATGCCATTTTCGAGATTAGCTTTGTTATACTAAAACGATATAAACAAACTGCATCCGCGAAAGAACTTATATACGTCTACATTCCTGTTAATTAACTTTCGCCTCGGAATATTTTAAAACTATGTGAAAAAAAAACTTGAATATTAATTTTTCTTTATGGATGCTTAATCAAATACAATTAAGTATGTTAATATATTATAGTAATTAAGAAATTTACTTCGCCTATACAAAACATAATAATAAAAATACGCTCAATCGCAATTGTAGATTTAATATCCGTCACATATACATTTATTATATTTTTCTTCTATTCGTTCAATTTTCTTTTACCGCGTTTATGCGATGACCCGAAATGTTGCAGACGGAAAAGTTGCAACATTCCGTTAATGGTAATCGCAAACAGCGATACATCATAATTAAAGATGAAAGCCAAGTTACGGGTTACAACGACGTTGTGGCCGAAGGTACGGCTCGCGTCGGTGAAACGTTGCTTAAATGTCGCGGGGGATACTTAGGTTGAACAAAGTGAGATAAGTAAGTGTGTTCCCTGGTGCTTGCCAAACACGCCGGGGCCCAGGTATACTTCTTCCGCGAATATGCGCGCCCACGCGCGCATAACTGCAGGATGTTAATGAACGTACACGTACGTGCCGCGTAAACGTGAAAACGCGGGGCCCGGCAACATCAACCGCGAATCGCGATGCGTCTCTAATGTCGGTCGTCGGGTTTCTCGTCTCTGCGGGGGTTTGCAAGTTTGCCCTATTGTTTCGAGCCCGTGGCAACGACGCGCCATATGTGACAACTTGCACCGCCTTCCTTACACACGTTACACAGGGGACGAACGAGGCAAATAACGTAGCGGGCATAAAGTCCGCCCGGCAGCGGACTTTTGGAAAGCGTCACGTGCGAAATTAATCGCTAAAATTAGATCGCGCACAGCTGGGATAGTTAATAATCGATAGTTCATAACCGTTAGTTTCAATGTTGTGATATCGGCATTCGCAATTACGCGATATAAATGCAGAAGGCTGAAAAATATTGTTAAACAATCCAATACGCATTTTCTAAATAGGATATTTCTTTAATCGTGTACTTTTTCAATACTAATTTAAAAAATTTAAGTTTTTAAAGGCTAATTTAACATTTATAACTGTTCGAAGGCGGAAAGAGAAAAGTAAAAAAATCTGGAAACTGAATCTATCATCTCCAGTAAATAAGCGTGTTTTAATTTATAATTAATATAATTAATATAACTTCAAGGTGGTACACGTATTATTTTATTTCTGAAAAAGATTGTAATTACTTCGAGCAGCAGATCGCATATCATCGCGAGATAATGTCGCTATTTTTGCTATCATCACACAAATTACTGTGATAAATGGCTGACCGACTTTTTGCATACGCATTAGAAAGGCGTACTGCAATACTTTTATACGTTAAAGCTTCCTGGTTGCAGTTCCGCTCGTTACGAGTGAATCAATTATTAAAGCCCCGCGGGACGCGTGTGACAACTAGGAGCGCGCCTACATTGCACGCTGCATGAGAGGATAATGCAAATGCGAACGTAAAGCCATGCCGGAGTAGGAATCGGGCTCGAATAACAAGGATTCGTTTTACGCGAAATTAGACGCGGATCAACGATCAAAGTACCCAACCATCATTAGGCTGATTAAAGCGTTAGGTTCATTATTCTATTCTCTAACCCGTACGACAATTGAAAATTGTTATCTCGATATGCATCTCTACTAAATGCAACAGATTGTAACCTGTCTACAATTAGATTTATGACGAAACACATCGATTTGTAACGAGACATGCTTTGTTCTGTTTAAAGCTAACAATTAATATCACTCGAGTAAGTACAAAAGCAACGATATTGATGTACTATACTCTCTTTTAAACAGTATTATTGCAGTAAGCAGTTCTGTTGATAATGTATAGCGAATGATTTGAAAACAAATGTCGATACATATGATATGGTAATTTAACATCTCTGATTATCCCAATTTTACTTAGGTGTATGTGGAATATATATTTTCGTACATGTATCTCTATCAAATACTTATTCACTTTGGATATATGTAGCTAACTATCCAAGACATTTATTTCTATTCTATTGTGTTGCAGTGTCCTTCAATAATACTATCAAAATTTTTTTACTTGTGGTATAAGGATTCGATAAATAAAAAGAAATAGATAAATGCCGAACTAGACGTGTCAATAAAACTTGCCGCGTGTGAAATCGCACACAAATGACGGGAGAGCGAATTCAATTAAAAGCGCGAAATCGTTGGTTGTAAAACGCGTAGCTCGGATATCATTTGAACCACCGGATGGCTTCGCCGCAAGAGTAGCAGCCTGGTTAGGTCGTTAACACCAACCCTGTACCAACATTCTCCGACCGCCCCTTTAGATCCTGACACAATGCAGGCTACCTTGGCAGCCGGGCGGGCGCAATCGTTTTATTAGAAACGCCGCGTCAGCTTCCGCGGTAACGGAGACACCTCGGCAATAACGCCGACAGCTCGTTACAACGTTGATAAAGCGCCGTGTGCGGCTAAGCCTCAACGGCGACGCTTCAACGTTGACGACGACGACGACGACGACGACGACGACGACGAGAACGACGACGACAACGTAGACAAAAGTTCGTTCCCCGTGTGATTGAAACAAGGAATCGCGCAACTTTTCCGATACGAATCCGCTCTATCACGGTGAAGATAGACGGGAATATAAGAGTGAATGAATGAAAATAGTGAGACCTCGAGGCAATCGTTGCTTTAAAGCTTGTAACTGAATACGTTATCCTAAAAATTTGTCACTTTATCAATTTAGTTATTAGTAATAATGTTATCTTTTTAGGATATCTTTTCCTAATTTACGTACGTATAATACGATTAACTGATAAAAATTACTTTTTTAAAGTTCTTTTTTTTACCGTTTTACTTTCAATATTTAATAACGTTCATTGGACATATATACTGTTTCACGTTCAAATTTGAAAGAAAGATATTGTACCATAAAACATTACAAAATACTGTTACTATCATTGAGTACTTTATTAGACACACTACTCAATTTCATAATTATTAAGACTTTTCAAACGAGGGTTGGCAGACTAAATGTAGTAAAACTGTCTAACTAAAATTTTACAAGATTAGAGTTACTGCTAAATTTCAGAAACACACACAGAGAAGGGGAACAAGTTAAATCAGAATATATAACTAGGTTACTAAAACTAATAAAAGAATCGAGTCCTGGAGGTTCTTTTTGTCCCAGTTTTTAGTTGCACGTTTTAAAGCATAATTATCAGAATTATTCAACGTCATGATGTAATTAAAACAGTAAGTTATGAAAGTTTAATTTATGGATAGCCTCAAAATTAGGCCAGTGCAAGAATAACCGATCTATTTTCAGATCGGTATTCAAATCGACAGTAAAAATATGCCCTTTGTCAAGATATTCTAGGATTGATCAATCAATTCCTATGAGATTAAAGCAGTTTTCCAACATTTATCGACTAGAACACGGTTTCTCTTTCACGTTATAAATCTAAAACGGTCACGCGTGTGTGTGTCGGTAAACGCATGGTAGTTTCGTTCCCTTGACGACAAAACGATCAAAGAACAAACGCAGATTAATCAGAGTAAGCCGAAGCCACGGATTATATACACATCGAGTTTTTTCAGGCAAAAACTGAAATTGCATTTCTCTCTGTGCAATCCGCCACATCCATAAATCTGACAAAGACATTCGTAAATACAATAATGACTAACAAAAATCAATATTGATAGTGCTTCTGCGTAAACTATATAAGCGACAACATAAAAAAAAAAAATAAAAAATACATTTATATTTAATTACATTTGTTGCATTTTACTCTGACAAATTTGTTGCATTTTACTCTGACATACAGCGTTTAATTATTTAATAAATAGTAAAAAGAAATTAGTTTTTATTAATTAGAAAAAAATAACAATATCAAAAACATTACAAATTTTTCAATATAATTTGTAATTTCTCATGTATATTAATTAATTGATTTCTTATTTACAGTCTTGTGTCTTTCGCGAAACTTACACTCGAGATATAGTTAACCGTTTTTCGTGAGATTTACGTTTTAATAATCTAGAAATCATCGTACAACGCACGATTCGAACAGCTGCGTTTACACTCGGGATTTCGATGAGCGGAATGTCGAAATGAAACGGTCGAAAGGTCCGCGGCGGCCGCAAGGGAATTTTTTTCCGGGCAAAAACAAAAATCGGGTTTGTCCCAGCACGATGCGCTCTGCCGATCGTTGCCGTTACGGAAGGCACAAACTCGATTTACAGCGCGACACGCGACACGCACCGGCGATAACCACCATGGTTAACGACGTTTCCCTATTGGCGCGTCGAGCATCGAGTAATTTGATTGCATTGGGACAGGATGTTGGCACGATGAGAGATAAAAGGGAAGAGGGGAAAACGGGGGAGGAGAGTACAGGTAGTGGTCTGAAAGCGGTTGGCGGGAGATAAATAGTGCACGCACGTGCGTGACTGTATGTGAAAAAAAGATAGAATGAGAGGAGAGAGAGAGAATTCGTCAAAAAATGCCCTCCTCGAAAACGAGTAATAAAATTTTCTACATCGCCTCGTATTTAACTATGGTATTAATAGACCAATTTTTACGAGATACTGAATGTTAAGCTACATTCTTTATCTAACCATTTTTCAATTTATCATGCATTTTCATTTATTAAAAAGTAAAGTAATAGAAGTTTCACGATCAAAATAATAATAAAAATGTCATTTAATTTATGGGTTAATTTTTTAAATTTAGATAGTGGCTACTATATGAATGTCCGATATTATAAAATTAATGTAAAAATTTTGGATGGCAATATTTTACAAAAGTTAATCAAATAACAGCTTTTATAACAGTTAATTCTCATTTGGCAACAGCTGTATCTCTCGAAATCCACGAGTCAAACATATTTAAAAATAATATTAAAACGTAAAAAAAATATTGCAAATATCCTAGAGAGTGAATGAACATGTACCTATACCGAACTTATTATTAATTTCAGACACAAATGTTTTAATATATTTATTAAAATATATAAAAATTGCAACATACAAATTTTTATATCGTAATAAAAAACATCTAAAATTAATAATAATGTATTTGTGTGTGTTTGGATATAGATTCAATTACGACATTTACATCAGTTAATCGAAGCGCGTGGCAACGTTTGCGAATAAAATATATCTAAATTTGTAAAAATTGCCACTGAATATTCATAGAGATGAAGTACACATCTGTTATGTCAAAAATTATGCTTACGTGTATACTATATCGAATAGAATTGTTATAAATAACATCATAAATTTTTCAATACTAATATTATATAAAATAAATAATCCAATAATTATACAAAGAAACGTGATTCAAATCGTCTGATAAGCACACCCAAGTAATTGCATCTGAAAACCACGAGAGCATTACTGAACTTTCATTAATTCCCTCTCGTTTCTCCTTTATTCGGCAGTTGTCTCAACCTTTGCTATGCTGGAATTGACTCGCAGTCGGTCTATCTCTCCGAGATTTATTCACAGAGTTGGCAGGCCACCCGACTGGAACAGCCGACTCGAGATTAAGGCGAGTTGTCAATAGTGACCGAGAACGTCGGCAGCAATCTCGATTCATCGAAATTTCAACTGAAACGACGACGACGACGACGACGACGACGGTGGCCCTTAGGCTAATCTTCGATAAGAGAGACGTCGTCTTTGGAATTGGCGGCGAGCAAGTCGTTAAATCGCCTCGATTTACATTCGCGATGCTCTGCCAGTACTCCTTTTAATTTTTTTCTTTCGATCCGTATCACTGACCGTTATAAGACGAGAAAAAGAGTGATACCTTCCTCGATTATTCGAACTAAGGATCATTTCTCCCGAACTTTCAAATTAGAACTGTGACGCTCGCGACACTTTAATTTTAGAAACAGACAAACGTTAAAAAAAAAATGTAAAATCGAGTCAACTGAATTAATCGCGAGCAAAATAGGCTCGGGGATAAATGAAAAGGATAATTAACCGACTTTAATTTAATTTATCGAGCGTATCAAAGCTTTAATTAATAACTACAGATGATTTAACATACTTCTACCGGGTCGGCACACACGCTCACCTAAACGCGAACTCATTAACATACATTATAACGTTTCAACGATGCATTTAACATAATCCTAAGTTAATAACTCGAGAAGCGACAATCACCGAAATATCCGACAAACGGATGGGGAGAAGATCTATTACATCATCTATCCAATTAAAAGGAGCACGATTTATGTGCCACGTGGGACGCAATTCCGGTCGACCCGACTTCGTTAAGGTCGTCTAGGATTACGCGCGCTGCGCGTTTCCTTCCAGCACGATTGAGTTTCAACTTCTCGCCTAAGAAACGCAGTAGCGCGTAACCGTATTTAAGGACTTAAGAGAGCCGGTAGCTCTCACTGTTTCAAGGAGTCGGCTTTCTCCGCGGTGTCAATTTCAATGTGATACGCCTTTGTGCCTTCCTTTCCCTCTTTTCCGCCCGCGCGTCTTAAACTTTACATCGTCTCGCGTGTCTCCCCCTTTATTTTACAGGTCGACGTCCGGGCCGGGATTGTCCGCCGCAGACCGGCCGCTCGCTCGCTTGAATCTTCGCGATAACGTTGTCATGCTCAAATTCGAAGCGCAATCCTTTTTTTTTTTCACGTTATTTCCCCTGAGCGCTCAATCAGAATTCCGGATAAATAAGTAACCTAACATCCTGAATATTTGAAAATTCTGAAGTCGTTGAATAATTGAATACTGTTTTTAGATGTAAAATTATAACAGTTGCGGAGGTCGGTAAAATACGTGGTAAACATTGTTACGCGGCTGGTCTGGTTTAACATTGCACGTTCAAATATTTAAATTCGAGCTACTCCGTCCAACATGTTGGCCGGAATATATAGTGGAATAGTTTAATCACAATATAATATTCGCATTCATAAATATGTGTAAAATTATTATGGCATAGTAAAGTAGTTTTTATAGGAAACGTACCACAATGTAGCTTTGGGCTTTTATTTCAAACGCTTTTAAAATGCTTTTGTGTACTTCGCCGCGGTAATCGACAATAGAACAATGACAATGGCGTAAAAGAGAGGTCGGATATATCACGTGATATCGACAACATCGAGTCGAGACCAATACGTTCTAATTGGACAAATTTCGATAAGGTGTATAGCTTCTTACGTTCATTAACGGGGATCGGGAGATGAGAGAAGAAAATTCATCGACAAACGTCTGAGATACGATTTTAGATCGCGATAGAAACCATGAACGGGATATAGGTTTAAATTCGAATCGACGGGCTGCCAACCACAATATCTGCTTCATCTCAGGCGGAATAAACGCCGCGGCGAGGTAACCGCCGATATTTCCCGTCGTAGGCTATCGGAGAGGCGACTTAATAGAAGGATAGTGGGGCGTCCTCTTAATGGAATATTGCATAAAACCACTGTGGCATTAACCCCTGGCCGTCGGACCAAAGCAGTGCAAACGGCCGAGCGTAGTTATCGGTGGGTCCGCTGACGCTTCCAATAATTAGAACGGTTATAGGATTACGACCTTTTCTTTCGTGCGAGAATCAAGGGACGTGAATCACGCATCCTCGACGCTTTACCCCCCCGAAAGGGGGAACGTAAAGTGACCGGTCGGTAAATGGGCAAATTTGCTACCTTCGTACGCAAAATAATTAGGTGTATTTGCTGTAAGTGCCACTCTTTGGCGGTCCACTTCCGCGCAAGTTAATGATCCGTGGAAACGGCCCCGATCGTTCCCGCGCTCCTGTCTCCTGATGAAATATCGTCGATCCAATTTAACGATAATTAATTGCACTTCAGTCGAGAGGACGCGATCAAGAGCGATCGTCCAGCCGCCCGATGCACTCGATTTAATTCGATTACGCGTCGTAAGAGGAAAATCCGTCTTATCGCGGGAAAATACGGAGAAAAATTGCCAACGTCGGATTAAAGTCGGGGCGGGATTTTTCCTTTCTTCCTTTCCCTCCTTTCCTTTTTCATAAACGCATTTATACGTCGCACCTGTCGTCGCCCGTCGTCGGGAATCTAATTAGTAATCGGTACGTGCGCGAAGCGGCTTAAAAGTGAGTTTAAAGTGATCGCGCCGTACAGTCGGAGTATAAACCACCTTTCCGCGCTCTCGCGCCACCGCGTCGTTGTCGTCCCAACATTCCAATTACACCGCGAAATTACGGCTTAATCTGAATACGAAGCGCAGAGGGTTGGGTTCGGTTCGGTTCGTTCGTTCGTTCGTTCGTTCGTTCGTTCTCCCGTAGTCCTCTGAACGAGATCACTCGACACCTTTGTTTCACGCTCCGGCGAAGTTCGATCGGTCGCCCTCCCCCGAACTCGCGCTGAACTGAGTGCTGAGAGGACGACGCCGGTCCGCTTACCGCGGCAAAACTTTGACGAGACCCCCCGATCACCCGACGAGCCCATCCGACGCGAAGAAAGATCCCCCCGCCGTTGCGTTAATTAATCCCGTCCTAAGGATGTAAAACGTATCAACGACGTTAATTAATATACTCCCGCCGACCGGCGAAGAGAATGAAGCTCCGCAAAAGTTTGATAAGCCAGACAACACCGGCAATAACAGGCATTTAAAAACGTAAATGGAGTTCGTAAAGTTAGAAATGCGACTATATATTTTCGCGTTTCGATCGTGACCCGCGCACACGTTGGTACATGTCCCTTTCGAGATCGCCGCGCATTGCCGCGCGAGCGATAATTAATTAAATAACTTGCATTTTCAAAAAATTTTCGTCCGAATTTTAATCAACGAGCTATTCGATATGGGCCGAGTGGAACATTTCGACGAATTTCACGTGACGCAGTTTGTAAAAGCGCAGTAACGCGATCTTATTTTCTAATTAATTCGACCTGCGTTTCCCCGAAAATTCCAATCGCGGGCGTAAGGATTTTTCCCCGCATTTAATTACACAATGTGAATAACTCCGTTGACTGAGTTCCGCATTGATTGAATCGATCGTGTGCGCAATGCGTGATTATAGATATTTCGTGTCCCGGAGAAAATCGAGGTGGTAAATACGAGAGCGCGAGCTCTCGAAATGTAGTAACCCGCGTTTTCCGATTTCGGGGACAAAAACATTTGCTGACTGCGTGGGCGAGCGGAAAACGCTCTGTCGGGGCCACGCCGGAAAACAGAGAGTGCAATTCGAGCGCGCGACTTTCCAGCACTATGCGAATAATCGTAGAGATAGAAACGGCAGCGGGGCTCGAGTTAAATGATCGATCGGTCGTTCGGTCCGCGGAAGCTCTCGTTAATCGTCCGCTTCCGTTCTGTGCTTCCCCTATCTCATCACGATGGAAACTCTCGTGAGATAGTTACGAGCCGACGATTTCGATAGCGCTCCTCTCTTCGACCCTGCCGCCGCTTTTCCCTCTTATTCTTTCGCTAAGCCATCGGTAAGCTAACCGTTATTCCTTTTGCGGGGAGCAAGAAAATAGATCAAAGGTACTTTCTCATTATCGGATGTTTATTCTCCGTAATTTTTATATCGTTTTGTTGTTACACAATTTATGTAATATTAAATATTCACGCATATTTCTACGCGATATAATTTAGTGAGAGTAAAACAAACAGGGATTTATCGAATGTGCACATAACGCATCACATAGCAATGGCATTAAAAGGTTCAATATGCAGAAATTTTTCAATCGAGTGCGTTATAATATTTTCAACGAGTATAATCTCATACAACCTTTACAATAATCTGAATTTTTATTTCATTAACACATTTTAAAAATGTAATTAATGTCCAATTAAATCTTTTTCCGGTATTAAATCGTTCAGAATTAGCGAGCGTATTGCTTTACGGTATCAAAATTACAAAAAATAAATAATTTACTCTGCAAATATATTATAATTATAATTAGAAAGATTTAAAGAAATTATAAAAAATATAAAGAAAACGTATATCTAATATTTCCTTATATACATAATTATAAGATTACAATTGTTATTTATTAATAAAATCTTCCTCTTTAAACCAATAAAAATTGTTACTTATAAATCTTTATTTGTTTTTATACTATTTATTTCAACTAAATTTTCTTTGACAAAATCATGAAAATATAAGAGAAATATCAATGTAAAAAGTAAGTATAATTTTAAATGTATATTGTTAACAACTGTATCACTAAAAGCATAAAAAGCATAAGAAGATACAACAAATTAAATATTTCTACCAAAAATTTCACTTAATATATCAAAAAATAATATGTAGTTCAATAAAATAAATTACATTAGCTTTTTTTATCACTTAACTTCTTTTTTAAATTTACGTCAAAAAATCTTCCATTTACAATTATTTCTCTATTATCGAAAACATTTTATTTTTTCGTTATATATCAATTAGAAATATGATGTATATTACTATTTCAGCCATAAGAAATCAAATGAAGTCTCGAAATGAGGCGAGTGACCAGAAATCAATATGAAATTTACAATCGGAGTCAAGATAAATCGTATGGTCATCTAATGCCTTGATGATCCGAACGTGCGAAGGAAACGAAGAAAGATGGACGCAGGTAGTGCGCTCGACGGTCGTAAAATCTGAACGCGCGAACCACGACGAAGAAAACGAGAGTGGCGACGAATCAGAAATGGAAGGAACCCGACACGGATGGAAAGTTACGCTTGCGCTGGAAGGACAAACTTCATGACCGATTTTTATCACCGTCCTCATTGCTATAGTCATAAAAGCACGAATAGTCATTTCATTTCTGCTAGAGTAAGAATTTTAGATCCCGAGGTAAGCCAGGACGCGATAAATACCTCGAAAGATGTAAGGAATTGAAGATTCGACACGTATAAATAAAAGAATTAGAATCGTATCGCGAAATTAGAATCATATAATTATCATTATGGATATGTAAAAACTAATTGCAATTCCTCTTGAATGTCTATAAAGATCATAGCATAAGCAATTAAATTGCCCGAAAACAAGAGAACGAGAGAAGAAGAAAAAAGTCGATAAAAATAATTTACAAAATTGATAACTATTTAAAAAATGTATATCGTATAAATAATTAAAAACGTTAATTGTGCGCTAATCTAAAATATGTAGCAAAATCATTACATCATGATTTAATTTTGTATGTGATCTTAATAGATCATATACATCATACAGTGAAATAAAAAGTAAAGAAAAACATCATTCTGTATAACAATACTATACATCTAGAGAAGCAGTGGATCACTATTCAATTAAGAATCGAAAGATAATAGAGGTGTTTGGACGAATTTCGTGCCTTGCATTACGTATAAAAGGTAGACGTGTACTTCAACGGCAAATAGCTTCTCGTCAAAAAAGGACAGAAAGGCAAAGACAGATAATTAAAGAGGCTAACTCAAGCTGGACACTGGCCATCTCTAGTCAGACCCGGGAACACTGAAATTCCTCCTGGATGGCGGAGTAAATTCGCCGGTGAGCGACTCGAATACTAAAGTTGCGTCAAGACGCGATGCACTGGATCGCGCGATCCAGGGAGTCGCTTGCGCTGCATGCCAACGAATTTTACATTTCCGCAAGTAACAAGGTAGGAAAACCGAGAAATGAAACTATCGGGATTTTTATTTACGTAGCGAGAAGAGAGAAAGCACAACATATTCTGTTCGTGAAACACAAAAATATCATTACGATACATAAATACGGTATTTTAAAATCCCTTTTTAAACTTATACTAAAAAAATATGTAGTATGTAGTGCAATATGTAGTACAATGTCTGACTTATATACCATTAATGGGAATTGATATTTCACGAAATTCTTAAAGAAAGTAATTTTCCAAGAGATAAAGTTTTCACCAAGTTTAATCGCCTTCACAACTCCGTCGAAAAACTCTTCAGAAGAAAAAGATTTAAAAATTAACTCAATTCAACATAACTAAATCCATATTTAAAAGCGTAAACGCTGTATATTTTCATATAAAGTATTTACGTAGACTGCCTCTAGGCAATCCGTAACAGCAGAATAGCAAATGTAATATCCGTAATGAAAAACGTAATGCTCCTTAATGTATGCAAATATTAAGAAGACACGCGTCCGTGCTATTCACCGAGATTTCCATTGTATAGTAAATGATAATAACCGGAGAAGGGAGGGGGAGGGGGGGCAATCGCAGGTATCAAACGACAAAAAGTGCGTGCTGTACTTTCACCGCCGCTATCTTCGCGCGAAGTGCGCTGGAAGCTGGAAGCTTACGCGTCTAGAACTCCGTCGGATAGAGGAGGACAGCCGCGAGAGGTAGGAGAAAAAGAATGAGCAAGAAGAAGGAGAAGAAGAGCGAGCGCATAAAACATTCAGGGTACCGCGAGGTACCGGTGAATAATGCATAACCGAGGAAATGGACCGCTTAGGCGATTTAAATCTCATAAATGCATCGCCCGTTTGTTCCCAAGGACACGTACCGTTTTGTCAGGACATTCGCCTCCGCGCCTCTAGCCTCGTATCTGTGATTCCTTAGATCCATCGCGAAACGGGGAGGAAAAGTCGCAACGTATACCCTCGCGACGAACTCCCCTCCCCCCCCTCGCTCACGTCATCCGTGAGACCGTAAATGGAAAGGAACCCGGTATTACAAAGAAAATAAAGGTTTACAAGCAAGGTTACGATAGGCAACATAATTTTCCGCCGTTTCTTCAACGATGATACTTTTTGAACTTCATCGTGCAGCGTCTGCTAGCATAAGCGATATTACCCGGAGCATCAAAGTTGAAACTTCTCGCAGGGAATGCACTCTAGAAAGAAGTCATGCGCAAACCTTTCCCTGGATGATACGATAAAGTATCTTCAAAGTGAAAGCAAGAAAAAAGGAGTGGCGCACCGCCGGAGGGCTTCCCGCGATACGCCCCTCTACTCGTACGAAAGGAATCTGTTTCACCTCGTGCTCTTCGGCAATGATTATAACGAATCTTTGCGGGGCAATTTTCGTGCCGTCGCAGTACCGGAGACACAGTTCATTGTGTCGAAAGGAAAAGAAAAACGAAAGAAAATGTCACCGCAAAGAACGAACGTAGGAAACAGCCAGCTTTAATCTCCGTATCTTCCTTTTCTTTCCCTCCGTCTCTCTTGGCGGTCTCGGGATTTTTCAAACAATAAGCCCGAAGGATACTTCTTTCCTCAAAAGGATGACGTCTTTCGTGCAACCATTTTCTCTCGGACTACCGCTAATGCGCGCGTCGATATTCACTGCGACCGTGTAATAAGCTTTATTAGGAGGCGCAAACCCCATCGTTTATGTAATTAATAATACACAAAAGCGCTACGAATTACGAACACG